>NC_092230.1:886046-943546 GCF_036320965.1 Panulirus ornatus | reverse complement strand
TTTGTCATCCTCTGACGGGACGGGCTCATTTAAGTCCTCCTTTGAAGGGATGCTCTCATTAGGGTCAACCTTTGAAGGGACAGGGTCATTTTTGGAATATTTTTGATTGGAGCGGGTCATTAAGGCTCTACTTTTCAGGGGATGGTCTCATGTGTGTCTACCTTTCGAAAAGATGAGGTTATTTTAGGTCTGGATTTGACGAGTAGTTCAATCCTCACACGCGGTCAAAGATATCTTTATCATGAGGAGATATCATAAGCGTTGGAAGATATCTTTTTGAAATCTAAGGAAATCATGGAAGCACTTCCCTGAGGTAGTGACCATCCCTACCTCCATATTGGAATATCTAATTGTAGGAAATATTCGAAGGTGAACAACAGGTTACGTTGCTTGCAGCCCTGACTCTTATATAATTCCACTGAAATAAATCCGAAAATCAAATGACCAAGAAGATTACATCAGGGAAAAATCATTATGATCCAGATGAGCGATCATACAAGGTATCAGCTACGGCACCACTTGTGTTTCCCAACAATATAGAGGAAGAACAGACAACGTTCGTATAATGCAAAGGCCATGTGAAGATAATGGCTACCTACACGGTGGAAATTCATATTATTCTCACAAGGAAGACAGGCATTACCGTAACCGTTTGAAGGTAAAACTCATCAAGATAATTTAGAGACACTGATAGGGAAATCATACAGCCATTTGTCTGACATTGAACGTAAATGTTATGGTGGATGTGTGTGTGTGTGTGTGTGTGTGTGTGTGTGTGTGTGTGTGTGTGTGTGTGTTTGTGGGGAGAGCGTTTTATACTATTGCTGCTCCGTCACTTAACCTGGTATATATGTACGTATCATGTCTTTACTCCATGTATGTATGCACACACACACACACACACACACACACACACACACACACTAGCTTATGGCTAGGTACCCATTCATCGACCATCCCTTTCACTGGGGAGGATGAACAGCTGGGGTTGGCTGCGGGCCGACTGGCTGACTCCTGCCCTTTCCAGGCCTCGAACCCTGGTCCGTTAGATTAGTGCGCTGCAATGCTAACCACTGCACCAGGGTAGTGCGAACGCGCTGGTGTTCGTATGTTCTTCCAGTTATCTTCTGTCTCTCTGTCTCTTTCTGTTTCTATTCCAGTCTTCTCATTCTTCTTGTGCAATATATCTGTTCCATCCTACACCTGCAATTCTCTGTCCACGTGTTTACCTGTGACTGCATATGATCACATATTCCTTGCAATCCCCCCCTCCCCCCCCACCCTCTCTCTCTCTCTCTCTCTCTCTCTCTCTCTCTCTCTCTCTCTCTCTCTCTCTCTCTCTCTCTCTCTCTCTCTCTCATCCGGGTATGTGTGTGTGGCACTCATTCCCCTCCCACTCTCCCACTGTCAGACAGCTCCACCTGCCTCATATAGCCCCAGACGCCTGCCGCTACCAAGTACACATCTACACACACACACACACACACACACACACACACACACACACACATACAGAAAACCTTTCTCTCTTGCTCAACTTGCCCGGCATGAAGTGATCGCTCACCAAACTGAGCGCCAGAAGTGCATTTTCATATTCCAGTTACCGTCCTTCACATTGCACCCAGATGCGACATTTTCCTGGCTCCCCCAACCATCCTCCAGTGCCACACTATCTAGGATGCCCCGCACACACACACACACACGCTCTTCCCAGAGGGACTAGAGGGCCCACTGGAGGAGACAGGTGACGTGGGCCCAGTAAGCTATGTCAACTTTGCCTTTCAGTCAGTGAGCTACTGGTAGGTTCCCAGCTCACACGGGTCCGCCTTGACCCAAGGTGATGGCCGCTCACACCACCAGACATCACCGTTATTGGTGGAGATGGTGAAGGAGTTTGTAGGGCCGGTGTTGGTGATGGTGATTGTGTGTGAAAGTATCTTTTGGGGGGAGGAGGGGGGGGGGGGGTCGTCCCTATGATTGAAGTCATACCAGAGGTCGTCCTCCTCATACCAGATAGAACAGATGTCCTCCTGTCATACCATATACACCAAGGGTAGTCCATATCATACTCGAAACATACCAGAATATATATATATATATATATATATATATATATATATATATATATATATATATATATATATATATATATATATATATATATATATATATATATATATATATATAGTGTTCAGTATACCATTCTAGTACAGAGAAGAGGATAGTGAGATCAGAAATGTCAGGAGACTGAAGGAATTCATTGAAATATGAATTACGTAAGGCCGACTTTCACTAAGATGTTTACAGAGCACTAGACCTTACTGTCTTCTCCCCTGCTCGTGTGTCGTCATAAATCTTTGTCGTTTTGTAACATTACTTGCATTATTGACCTGGCCAGGTTACCTGTGCACATACTTTCATCCCCCCGGTCATTTGTAAGGACTAGCTAGGCTCATGGCCACAGTATAGAAGGATCAGCTAGGCTCATGGCCACAGTATAGAAGGATCAGCTAGGCTCATGGCCACAGTATAGAAGGATCAGCTAGGCTCATGGCCACAGTATAGAAGGATCAGCTAGGCTCATGGCCACAGTATAGAAGGATCAGCTAGGCTCATGGCCACAGTATAGAAGGATCAGCTAGGCTCATGGCCACAGTATAGAAGGATCAGGCAGGTTCATGGCCACAGTATAGAAGGATCAGCTAGGTTCATGGCCACAGTATAGAAGGATCAGCTAGGTTCATGGCCACAGTATAGAAGGATCAGCTAAGCTCATGGCCACAGTATAGAAGGATCAGCTAGGTTCATGGCCACAGTATAGCAGGATCAGGTAGGCACATGGCAAGAGTATAGCAGGATCAGATAGGCTCAAGGCCACAGTATAGAAGGGCCGGGTAAGCTCGCGGACTGCAGTGTACAGTGACACAGATTCTGTTTTGTTCACATGTTCGACCCAAGTGGCACCTCTGTAAACACTATCATCCATCATTATCTTTTAGGATGATATTTTTGTTATCATTTGCATTATTCACTTTCGTTATTACTACTTTAGTTACATTACTTATCTCAAGTAATAGTTACTTTTATGACAATAAAACCAACAACAACAATAATAATAATGATAATAATAATAATGATAATAATAATAATAATAATAATAATAATAATAATGATAATAGTAATAGTAATAATATGATAATAATAATAATAATAATAATAATGATAATAATAATAATAATAATAATAATAATAATAATAATAATAATAATAATAATAATAATAATAATAATAATAATAATAATGATAATGATAATAATAATTATGATGATAATAATAATAATGATAATGATAATGATGATAATGATAATAATGATAATAATAATGATAATAATAATAATATAAATACTACTACTACTAATGATAATGATAATGATAATAATGATAATAATAATAATAATAATAATAATAATAATAATAATAATAATGATAATAATAATAATGATAATTATAATAATAATAATAATAATAATGATAATGATAATTATAATAAAGATAATGATGATAATGATAATAAAGACGGACATAATACTATCAATGATTATATTGATGATGATAGATATAATGATAAGAATGATAACGATGATAATGATAATACAATAAAAATGATATGACATCTTCTTCTTCTTCTTCTTCATCTTCTTCTTCTTCTTCCTCTTCTTGGGATACAGTAGAAAGAAACCATCTGAGTGTAGCAGAAGTGAGCCCCCAAAATGGCAAGAGCATGAGCCTGGTAGGTCACCCTCCTCCCTTTTATCTTAACTTTCTTATGCCAGGAACAGAGGAGGTAATCAAACAGAGGAGGTAATCAAACAGAGGAGGTAATCTAACGGAGGCTCAGGCTAGGGTGTCTGAATATACGTACATGTAACTAACATGAGATAAAGGCGGATACATGAGAGGGTGTTTGATGAGAGGAACTTGGATGTTCTGGCTCTGACTGAATAAACCATGAAAGAAATAAAGTGGTTTAGGTGATCATCGACTGTGGTTAGTAAGAGCCAAGACTGAAAGGAGTGACACATCAGATGTGGAATGAACTCTTTGGCTGAGTTACAAAATATGTATGGTTGATGTGCCTTAGAGGTAAAGTACTTGGGGTGAGTGATTGTTAAAACGGAGAATTCAGGTATTGATAGGAGTGAAAAATAAAGGAATACACTCCAGGTGAAGCTGAATGAGTGTTGTAGGGGTTTAGAGCCAACTGATCCACTCTTGGTGTTATGGGATCTGAATGGAAGGGTAAATGAGATGACAACTTAGTGTATAGGTAAGAGCATAAGATCTATGGTGTTAATGAAGATGGGAAGAATCGTCGAGTTGTGGACTGAAAGAGGAATGGTAATCGAGAATACAAAGTTTAAGAAAAGTTCATAAGTATTTGTGGTTGATTGAGGCTGGGGTCAACAAGAGTTAATGGATCATGTGGCACTTGGCAGGTATGCAAAGAAGAGGTTCGTGAATTAGAGAAAGAGGCGAGCGTGAAAGTTGGCGGTGAGTTTAGGCACAGCGGAAATTACATACGTTTGAAAAAGTGGTGAAAGTGGGCGAACCTAGGAAATTCAGGTAAAACATATTGCATGTATGGGAGTCAGAATCTGGATGTTTAAGAAATAGCAATGAGTGGTGGAATGAGGAGGTAAATTTGTTGGTGAGAAAGAGTGCGAGTGATTGGGAAGATTGCTAGGGAAAGCAGCAAAAGGTTAAGGGGAAGTAATGAATGCTGAAAAGGGCGGATGAGAGATGGGATAAGAGTATTGATGAATTTCAGAGAGAATACTAAGTTTTCTTTTCTAAAGAAAGGTGAATACTGAGAGGAGAATAAGAGAACAAAGAGGAGAGATGATGAGGAGAGTACTAGGAAGTGCTTATAGGCGAAAAAAGATCTGGAAAGGAGTTGAAGTAAGCATTTCAAAGGACTGCTGATTGTGAGAGAGGATAGGATGACTGTGGTGTTTCTAAGAATAAGTGAGAGAAATATAGAAAAAGGTATGGTGAAAAGAGAGGAGGCAGTGAAAGCCTTGAGCAAAGTGAGGTGCAGTAATGATTCAGAAGCAGAGACGTAGTTGGTTCTTAAGGAAGGTGATGATAGCATCGTTGATTGGTTGGTCAAGCGCTTTCACGTCAACACTGATGACATAGCCAACAGACCCTGAGTCACACAAACACAGACCCTGACACCAACACAGACCTAAGTCTGACACACATCCTAACGTCAACACAAACCCAGAACGTAACACCAACAACGACTGCAACACAGACGCTGACGTCAACAGCAACTCAATCCGTGACGAAGACGTAAAAAACGTTACTGACGAGACATATCTGTCGTAACGTGAACGTAAGAGTGACGTATCACCGGGCCGATTTCTGGGTTTGCTAGTCTATCTTTAACGATCCATGATACACAGAAAATGATGGAGGAAAGTCTTTAAACTGCGATTACTCTTTACTGCCATCTGTTGTGTGAAGAAACAGCGGCGGGCCGTCAGACCGACCTGCGGCAGGTCCGTGGCGACAGAGGGCTGCGGGACCTTCCTGCAGCTGAGGCGCGTCCACATTCCGTGCAGCCCGACAGCGCCACCGACGAAGCACCCGTCTGACCTCTGTCCAACGTATCTCAACGACGCACCAGTGGGAGCTTCCGGCCGATACCTTGACGTTTGCGTCCAAGGTATACTGGGAGTAAGGAAGGACATCATCTTAAACGACAACCTTATGCCGGTCTTCGCTGTATCTTACGACATTATCGCATTCCATGATAATCATTTTCCTCTGATCTGTTTTAACATACAGAGAATTAATCTATTGATCAGTGAGCAGATGATGCCATAGTTGACTACAAGTACCTTGCATTTATAATCATACATGAATATAACCTCCTCATACAGGACTGATACACACCGTATAAACAAATAACTCAGCATCCATACTTATATGTACTTAGATACGTATTACTAGAACAGGTACTTATATACGTGTTACTAGATCAAATATTCATATACGTATTACTAGAACAGGTACTTATATACGTGTTACTAGATCAGGTACTTATATACGTGTTACTAGAACAGGTACTTATATACGTGTTACTAGGAGAGGTACTTATATACTTGTTACCAGGACAGGTACTTATATACGTGTTACTAGGACAGGTACCTATATACTTGATACTAGGATAGGTACTTAGCATTCATTTATATATTCATAATTACCCCAGGACTTTTTTTTCTTTTTTTTCGGGAGCTCCTGGAACTCCAAGGCTGCGCTACACTCAGAAGCATGAGACAGGCTGGAGTCCCCTTTAAGGAGAGATGTCATTTGACAAGACTGTCCTCTCCCCCGTCAACTGAGGATGGACCAGCCTAACCTTATCTTTGTTAAGTTCTGACTGAGAACTTTATATTTTGGAAAGCCAGAAACTGAGTCGATATTCTCATATGACTATGGAAAAATACTTGACTTTCCCTCAGTACTTAATTACGACGGTACGACCTCACATACCTCACGACCCTTGATCACGACGGTAAGACCCTTGATCATGAAGGTACGACTTTTGAATACGGAGATACGACCTTTAGGTCTGATGCTATGACCATCTGCCTGACCTTCTCACAGTCAGGCGGTCAGGTCAAAGACCATCATATCACGCCCAAATATCGTACCGTTGTCATCAAGGGTCGTACCGTCGTGTTCGAAGGGTTGTGCCGTCGTGTTCGAAGGGTCGACCGTAGAATCTGGCTAATAGTTCGTCCAAAAAATGTTTTTCAAGAGATAAATTACATTTCTATTGATCATAAAAGACAAGAAGACAAAGTAATCCATAGTTATGAAGAAATATAAACAACCGGCGTTTTATGTTTGAATGTGCATTTTGTTGACAAACATTTACCAAAAAAATCCTGTTTTTTCTTAATCTAGGTCATTATGAGACTGTCCTTTGCATACCAAGACTGTACAGCGAAGTTGGCACGATGGTAGTGACGGTACAGAGAAGTTGGTACGATCGTAGTGACGGTACAGCGAAGTTGGTACGATGGTAGTGACGGTACAGCGAAGTTGGCACGATGGTAGTGACGGTACAGCGAAGTTGGTACGATGGTAGTGACGGTACAGAGAAGTTGGTACGATGGTAGTGACGGTACAGCGAAGTTGGTACGATGGTGGTGACGGTACAGAGAAGTTGGTACGATGGCAGTGACGGTACAGCGAAGTTGGTACGATGGTAGTGACGGTCCAGCGAAGTTGGTACGATGGTAGTGACGGTACAGCGAAGTTGGTACGATGGTAGTGACGGTACAGCGAAGTTGGTACGATGGTAGTGACGGTACAGAGAAGTTGGTACGATGGTAGTGACGGTACAGCGAAGTTGGTACGATGGTAGTGACGGTACAGCGAAGTTGGTACGATGGTAGTGACGGTACAGCGAAGTTGGTACGATGGTAGTGACGGTACAGGTAGCAAAGAGACAACAGTTATGATGATTAGTAATTAGCAAGGTTAATGGTATATATACACGAGAGGGAGAAGACAGTGTGTAGGTTGGGGGAGGAATTGTCGTGACCAAGATTCCTCTTAACCCTGGGTCTTACAGCCTGCGCCGCTCTCCCTCCCTCCCTCCCTCCCTCCCTCTCACTTACTCTCTCTCTCTCCCCTCCAAGATGAAGCAAGGGGTGGAGGAGGAGGAGGAGGTGGGAGGGCATGGAGGGCAAAGGGGGGGGGGGGGGTGTACGGGGGGGAGATTGTACCGGGTCAGGTGTCAGAGGTGAGGCTTGCGGTACTCCCTCACCCCCCCCCCCCCCAACCCCAACCCCACCCCAACAACAACAAGGACGTGTGGTTAAGCAACGGCAACGGGACGCGCTCCCTCACCAACGGCACCAACAACAGTGGCGGTGTGCGGCACAACACCAACAACAGAACCAGCTGCACCAACAATATATATATAATATATATATATATATATATATATATATATATATATATATATATATATATATATATATATATATATATATATATATATATTATTGGTATGTATATTTGCGTGTGTGGACGTGTGTATGTACATGTGTATGGGGGGGGGGGGGGGGGGTTGGGCCATTTCTTTCGTCTGTTTCCTTGCGCTACCTCGCAAACGCGGGAGACAGCGACAAAGTAAAAAAAAAAAAAAAAAAAAAAAATATATATTATCCCTGGGGATAGGGGAGAAAGAATACTTTCCACGTATTCCCTGCGTGTTGTAGAAGGCGACTGAAAGGGAAGGGAGCGGGGGGCTGGAAATCCTCCCCTCTCATATTTTTCTTAATTTTCCAAAAGAAGGAACAGAGAAGGGTGCCAGGTGAGGATATTCCCTCAAAGGCCCAGTCCTCTGTTCTTAACGCTAACTCGCTAATGCGGGAAATGGCGAATAGTATATATATATATATATATATATATATATATATATATATATATATATATATATATATATATATATATATACATATATATATATATATATATATTTGCCATTTCCCGCGTCAGGGAGTCTGGTTGGCAGAGGATCTTGAAGGGTTGTAGTTAATTAATGAGCAGTTCATCACGAGGATCTTGGGTGAGTGTTGAGCGAAGCGGGATGGTGGGCTCTGAAATCTCCACAGGACGAGGTGTTGGGTATGTTGGTCGGGTTCTGCAGTTGGGGAGGACATCTGAGGGTGAGGGGAGGGTGTGTTGGTAATGATTATGTTCTAGCGAATTCTGTGAAATTTTATTCTTACTGATTGTATAAGTAGAGTGTTGTGACTGTCTTCGAGCTGTTTCAAGAGGTGTGGGCGAATGTTGCATGGCTAAGTGGACTAGTTGTATGAGCCCTCTTCCATCTTGTCCTTGTTTTCTGTCTTCTCTTTGGTTTGTGGTGAAAAAAGCGGGAGGGAGAATCTGGATGTGTGTCTGGCTTCATGGATGAGGGCTGGATGTGCTTTTGGAGACGGTTGAGTATTTCTGTGCGTTTGTTTTTGATGTCACAGGAGTTGACTTGTAGGATGTGTAGGATAGAGTTGTTCAGGTTGTGGTTGGGTTGTCCAGGTTGTGGGTGGGGTTCCGTGGAGCAGTAGAGTTGATTTATGTAAAATAGGGTTATATACTTTGTACTGTTGTTTGTTGGGTGTTTATGGTGGGTGTTAGGATCTGTTGTTTATTAGGGTGCTTTGGGAGTTTCTGCTTGTATGCCGCCTCTTGTGCTAGTGAGGCACAATCACGAATAGACAAAAAACAGTACTCGTCTCACGACCACTCCCTAGCTGTCATGTACATAAAATGCACCGAAACCAAAGCCTCCGATCCATAACAAGGTCCGACAGACTTTCGTTGTTTTTCCAGGACCACTTCGTATACCCTGGTTCGGCCCAGTAAACAGCATGTCGTCCACTATAGACATCCCTCCAATTTACTCTAACCTTTGCACGCCTCACACCTCACTGCATGATCAGGCCCCGGTCACTCAAAGCTTCTTTCGTTCCGTCCTTCTATTTAGTCCTTGGTCTTCCCCTGCACCTGGTTCCCTCCACTACTGACGCAAACATCGTCTTTAGTAAGTCTCTCCTCTCTCAACCTCCCATATTTCCAAATCATATCGGCACACCCTGCCTTGCTCTCTCAAACATACTCCGCTTATTATCACACTTCTCTCTCTCTCTCTCTCTCTCTCTCTCTCTCTCTCTCTCTCTCTCTCTCTCTCTCTCTCTCTCTCTCTCTCTCTCTCTCTCTCTCTCTCTCTCTCTCTCTCTCATACTCCCTGGATGTCATTCCTTACAACACCTGAAATTCTTTGCTCGTAGTCTCTTACTCTTATAAGCTGCTGTTTTGCCGACAATATATTCCTGATGAATTTATGAAATATTTTTGGCGTTTCTCTTGTCTTGTCCACAATATTCTTTTCAAAGCGTCTTTGTTCTTCCTTTCTTATCCTGACATACTAATGCCTTACTCTCCTATACCTTGCGACTACTGACTGGTTGGAATGTCGCCCATATCTTCGTCAGTACACATCTTTAAGCTTCTTTGTTTTGTTTTTTGTTTTTTTGACGTCGTTTATGAAAACATCTCTACCTTTCTTAACCTTCCCTCTGTATTCACTGCTAGAGGTACCTTTCTTCCTATTCCTTCATCGTAAATTTCACAGAACTTCTCACTACAATCTCCCGGTGCCCTGGCTACAGAATTCCATTTCCCAATTTCATACCACCATTGTTGAGACGTACAGTTTCCACAATTATATCTCTGCTTAGGGTTCTTTGAACATTCTCATTTACCACAAAGTCTAACGAGCATATAAAGGCCAATTCTGGCAATAACGTTATATCAGACCATCTCATCCTGGTGTGTTCACTGACAAGTTAATATAGAACATTTTCCTGTATACGCTCAAGAAAAATTATCTCCATGACTCCATGTCACCAAGGGAATCCAAATTTTTTTTCAGTTTATTTCTTTATAAACGAAATCAATTAACATCCCTAGTCTACCATCCGTGAGAAGTGAGTGTTTTACTGCCTTATGTACCATCCTGATTGTTCTTTTGTTGTTATCTGTGTGTATTTGTTCTGAATCGTAGAGGTTCTTTAAGTATGACTCAGTATCAACTTGATCATGCAATTCGTTCCAACAGTTAATCTTTCCATTACGTATTGTCTGAATGGGTGTTTTCCCTGAATCTTGTGGTTATCTTTTAACAGATGGGGCAAACCTTCTTCTCCCCTGTCATGTCTTTCCTTGCAGACTACCATGTACTCCACTGGACAAGATTATCTCTTCAGTAAGCTTCGTTTCCACGACTCAGACAATATCAGGTGTGCTTTCCCTAATACGATCCTTGAATGCCAGCTCTTTACCCTCTGTTGCTAATCCATTATCATTACAATAATTTCAATGTAAACTTACTATCTTGATCTCTCTGCAGTGCTGGCAAGCTGTCCCGTCCCCTCACCTCATTTGGCGTCTCCAGTTTTTTGCCTTCTGTCTGTGTTTGTTGTATGTCGCCATTTCTCTCCTTGTTGTATCACATTTCATGAATGCCCCATTGAATTCCATTTTGTTTTTAAGTTTCTCAGGTCACCTAAGTAGCCCCTGGCTAGATGATTCCAAGTCAAACGTAACCATAACAGGTCGTCTCCTTCCCCTAACGTCTTGAGTATAGTAATTTTCCTTTCTTGCATCTGATAATTCTTCAACTTTCAGCAGTCTTTTATTCAGTACTCCCTCGTTCATCCTCCCCTTTTTCCTTTTCGTTGTGCATGAACTTCTTCCAAACCAAACTAATTGGGATTTACGTCTATCAACTTCACTAATCTTTATATTTTGTTGCCACCTATTTTCCAGCTCGATCGTTTCTATGTTGAACCATCAAACTCTGTGTCTAAATGTCGCTGAAATCCCGCCCTTTCAGCTGGTACACACTGGTCTTGTATGTTCTGCAATTTTCTAAATATGCCATTAACCAGGCGATAAATTTTCTTGACCGCTCCATCTCTATCCCTGTATATCATTCCTTCCACAGCTTCACTTGATTCTTTCTGCTCCTCTGTTCTGCTATTGATCCGCTATGTCATTCCTTTTACTGTGAGTCTGTTGATCAAATGCCGCAGCTGCTTTTTTTTTTTTTTTTTAGTAATCTTTCTGCTGGCGTCTATGTCAGTAGGTTCTGTGTGTATGTATGTTAGTTATTTCCTCTGAGTGAACAACCTCTAGACAAGACTTATCAAAAATTATTTCCTTCTGTAGAAGACTTCACTGATTCTCATCATGTTCCCAGTCTGCTTACCGACTCCAGACACTGCTTGTTCTCCCATTTCCTGACCAATGGTTGCGACAGCGTCATGTATGGGTAATTCCTCCCGCTTAACAGCCTCCAGGGCGTTTACAATCATCCCTTCATTTTCTAGTTTTGAACAACCTCCACCCCACCCCAAGTCTCATGTTTTATATATGTATATATATATATATATATATATATATATATATATATATATATATATATATATATATATATATATATATATTCATCATGAAAAGTTGCCTCTAAGAGCCACTTGCAGGGGAGAGACGGCGAGAACGATGGAAATCCTGCCTGGTACACTGGCTGGTTCGATCATATGCTGACTATAATTTGCATACCAACTGGCCTTCAAAAAAGTGGTTGGCAACTTTCGTTTTACTTTACTAACATTCAAGACAAAAATATTGGCAATATAATGATTTCCACACCAAGTGGGCTCAGTTCTTCTGTGTATTCATAAGTCTGATGTTATAATTCATAAGTCTAATGTTATGAGTTATAAGTCTGATGTTATAAGTTAGGGTAAGAATGTCAGGCAATTAAACATCATTCAGGGGTGAGGGTGGCGGTGGGGGGCGCTGAGGATGTTAAAGACCTGTGTAAGAATGTAGAACGTCCGCTCACCAGCTTGGACCTGTCCCCATGATTCTTGTTTTCCTTCGCTGGTAGCAACGTCTGCACTCATTCTCACGAACCATTTTCAAAACTTATTTTTTGGGAAAAAAGGTTCGTTGTAATTTCTAAAAGATCTTTTTTTCTAATTAAATCAAACCAACAGTTCGATATCTTTTTCCTTTAAGAGCAAAATTTTCATAGAATCTAAATCCAGAGATAGCGAGATGAATTGCCTGTACCAATAATGACGATGTGCTTGCTATATATAAGACCAAGACAAAAAAGAAATTCTCTCATGTACAGATCAGTTCCATCCTTCACCAAATTCACACTGAAACAGTAAGTCCAGTTTCGTGTGGCGTACGAGATCTGGTAACGGTGAGGTAATGCCTTCATGTGATACTACGTCATCGCAAAAAGATTTGTGTCTGGTTCCTATCATGTCTCACGACTAACGGACCTGTTTGTTGTACATGGATCCCATACATGACATTGCAGCCTCTGTTAACACACTAACCTTGCCAGATTTATAGATTAATTCTACGATGATAATGATCTTATACAGTATCCACGTATTTTCTTAGGATGTAATCCTAACTTCGTAAACTATCTTGATATTTTCTTACAAATTTTCAGTATTACAAAACGCTTGTTACCTCTTGTTCGTTTTGAACTTTTCATAGTAAGAAGTTTCTAAAGTGTCCCTGTATAAGAAAGACACATTAGGACACTTCTAAACTGTCCTTACATTAAGAAGTCTCTAAAGTGTCTCTGAGTGTCCTTACAATAGTAAGGCACTTGTACAGTGTGTCTGTGTTAGGGAGAGACTCCATCGGTCCATACGTTAGCCATTCCTTATCTTAGTTAGATGGCCCATATGTGGCCGTTCATTACTTGCCCACCCATCATCAACCGTCCCTCAGTTAGCTAAACACTCCTCATTCGTCCTTGTGTTAGCTAGACAGACACTCCTCATTCTTCCCTCCGTTAGTCAGACAATCTTCATTCGTCTCTCCGTTAGCTAGACACTCCTTATTCGTCCCTCCGTTAGTCAGACACTATTCGTCCATGAGCGTACCAGATGAGCTAACCTTACATGAGGTAAAGATTCACTGTGAATACATTATCCCCTCACACCAGGCTACATGAGGAGGATGCACGTCGGTGGCGGAGGGAGCGGTAGGGACAATACATGGTGGCTGTACCCAGCGGTGGACGGGCCACTGCGTGGGTATACCGAGGCTCCCAGTTAGGTCAGCAGGAAGGCAGCGCGGGTCCAGGGTCCGGCGTCCGGCCAGACTTTTCAACTAACGGCAAAAGTGAGCGTCAAGGCGATCTGGTGGTGGGAGGAGGAGGCAGATCCAGGACGTCCTAGTGGCTGTTGCTGCCTCGGTGGGTCATGCGTGAGTGACCTTTTGGCCCCCGAGTGACGCCCCGGGAGAGGGTAGGGGAGGAGGGGGCAGGGGGTGTTTCCCACACTCCTACGGGTCACGAAAGAGCCCAGGGTCATTCTTGGTCGCTGGAAGGGACCATGGCGGGAGTGCGAGAGGCACCACCACATTCGAGGGGCCTTCCAGAATTAGTCGTGTAGGCTGGTGAGGAGGGGACACTAATGAGGATTCTATATAAATGGTCCTGAAAGAGGATGGTAGGGGGAGGGGGCGGGGAGAGAGTTAATGGGATTGGAAGGGAGGAGGAGGATTGGGTCACGAAGAGCCCCAGGAGGGTTGAGGGAGGGGGAGGGGGAGCGTTGGATGCTACACGCCTCAAGTCACGATAGAGATTAAAGGTCATCCGCAGGAAATCAGGACTCCATTTTCGTCAAGGATAGAAAACAAGAGTTGGGTTGCTATGTGCCTCTCCAGTGGTTTAGGTATGTCCATATTTAGCTCAAGATAGAGGGAAGAGGTTCTCAGTTCTACAGTTGAGTTTGTAGGAACGAGCAAGATACAGGCATGAGGCTCTTACTTCTACAGTTGAGCGTGTGGTCCTGAAACCTACTGTAGGAACTGATGACGTCATGTACCATCTCATGAGGCCTCCAGTAATGGGCTGTGAAGTGCCGCTGCATCAGGTAGTGGAGAGATGTCTCCTGCGTTGTGTGTGTGTGTGTGTGTGTGTGTGTGTGTGCGTGTGTGTGTGTGTGTGTGTGTGTGTGACGAGGAGAGCGCGTCGTGGTACAAGGCTTTGTGACGTAGAGGTTATGTCGGGAGTGGGAGGTGGGTGCGGTCTTAGTAGTCCTGGAAAGATGGCGGTGTTATCTTGCTACCAGCGAGGAAATGTAATCCCCAATGTGCCTGTACACCATCCCATCTGTCCATGTATCATTCTGGATATCAATTTGTCTATATATATATATATATATATATATATATATATATATATATATATATATATATATATATATATATATATATATATATGTATGTATATTTATTATCTATTATACTTTGTCGCCGTCTCCCGCGTTAGCGAGGTAGCACAGGAAGCAGACGAAAGAATGGCCCAACCCACCCGCATACACATGTATATACATACACGTCCGCACACGCACATATGCATACCTATACATCTTAACGTATACATACATATACACACACAGACGTAAATGTATACACGTGTACATAATTCATACTGTCTGCCCTTATTCATTCTCGTCGCAACCCTGCCACACATGAAATGACAACCCCCTTCCCCCGCATGTGCGCGAGGTAGCACTAGGAAAGACATCAAAGGCCACATTCGTTCACACTCAGTCTCCAGCTGTCATGTATATTGCACCAAAACCACACCCCCCTTTCCACATCCAGGTCCCACAAAACTTTCCATGGTTTACCCGAGACGCTTCACATGCCCTGGTTCAATCCATTGACAGCACGTCGACCCCGGTATACCACATCGTTCCAATTCACTCTATTCCTTGCACGCCTTTCACCCTCCTGCATGTTCAGGCTCCGATCACTCAAAATCTTTTTCACTCCATCTTTCCACCTCCAATTTGGTCTCCCACTTCTCCTCGTTCCCTCCACCTCTGACACATATATCCTCTTGGTCAATCTTTCCTCACTCATTCTCTCCATGTGACCAAACCATTTCAAAACACCCTCTTCTGCTCTCTCAACCACACTCTTTTTATTTCCACACATCTCTCTTACCCTTTCATTCCTTACTCGGTCAAACCACCTCACACAACATAGTGTCCTCAAACATCTCATTTCCAACATATCCACCCTCCGCACAACTCAATCTATAGCCCACACCTCGCAACCATATAACATTGTCGGAACCACTATTCCTTCAAACATACCCATTTTTGCTTTCCAAGATAATGTTCTCGCCTTCCATACATTTTTCAACGCTCCCAGAACTTTCGCCCCCCTCCCTCACCCTGTGACTCACTTCAGCTTACCCTTTCATTACTTACTCGATCAAAAGTGAATACACAGGCAAGGTCTCGAGATGTTGGTGTGGTCACACTTCCTGAAATCAGCAGTCCTTATGTTTACTTATCTAATGCAAATATGTCGGTAAAAAACTCGAAATAGACAGAAAATAATTGATCTGAAATAGGTACATAGCTTTAACGCTTGGTTGGCCATCTACACAACTAAACCAAAAAACATGACCAGATGCTTTCGCTAAAATACTAAACCAAAACATACCACATTCTTTCCAAGTTATACAACTTCCTCTTCTTCCACTTCCTCTTCTCTTTCTTCCTCTTCCTCTCTTCTTGTTTTTTCAATTGTCTTCAGCAATATTTCAACAAAACTTGACTCCGCCAAATTAGTTCACACACATACCAGCAGCTTATATCAATAGTGTGGGGCTTTTCTACCGATTTATCAAATTCAATAATTGTGTGATAAGTGAGAGCTGACGAGTAGGTAGTCAGTCGGGGAAGCTGAGCTAGGAATCACCTGGGAAAGCCGATCGGGTGGTCAGCCGAGGAAGCTGAGCTAGTGGTCAGCCGGAGAAGCTGTGTGGATGGTCAGCCGTGGAAGGTGAGCGGTTGGTCAGCCGGGAAAGCTGAGCGGGTTGTCAGCCGAAGAAGCTGAGGGGATGGTCAGCTAGGAAAGCTGACCATCTATTGAAAACAATAGAAGCAAGTAATAAAAGTCTTTAATATAAGACAATCTGGTGATGGAAATAAAAAGAAAAGTACCTAAAAACAGTAAGGATGATGCAGCCCTAGAAAGATTATTCTTGAATGCCTTTTGATAAAAAGATTTAAATGTCGTGTTCTGTTAATTGAATATCCCCTATCCCAGTGACAGTATCACTTCACAGAGAAGGTTCCTCTTCAGATCTAACATCTCTTCTTTTGTATGCAGACTCCTCAGCACTGTCAACCCTACAACGTATTATTCATTTGAAGTTTCAGTTACTCGTATGGATGTAAACCGAGTGCCTTATGAAGTTCCCTGTGTCCTCATGTCAGTGCTATACACTCAGACGATCCTTAACCCACTACTCAGCCACAGTGATCCAGCGAGGATGAAAAGGAAAATAAAAACTCCCACATCCCGCTCCTCCCACATCTCCAAGAAACGGACCAGTAGTTAACGTCTCATTCATCTTCGATCACTTCATATAAAAGTTTCCGCCAATTGTTCATCTCCTTTGACTGGTCCATCGTGCCAGGAGCGCTCGAGAGGCAAGCCGGCCTTCTTCCTCTTCCGTTTCCATGAGTGTGTGGACCATCTATGTACCACTTACTGTGCCCTCCCTCAGGAGACACAAGTCAACAGCCTTGGCCACTGATGTCCAACCTTCTCCACTTGGACGCCATCTTCATCCCGCATTAACATCCGCATCTTGATCTACCACCACCACCACCACCACCTCCACAATCTCTGTCCTTGAGTTAATCTACTCGACTACCTCGGCCTTTCGACCGTTTCTCTCTACCCTGCATAGAACCCATCGTACCCAAATGTTTCCTTCACCACGAACACTGAGGCTCCAGCGGTGCCATGGCTGTACAGACACAGCAGGGTCTGCTGACTAGTGCCTTCATTTGCCACCTAAAGTGTGTTGTTATCTTGCCTCTGTGCTGACCAAAATGTCCTATCATCTTACCCTCTATTGTCGGAATTATGTTGGCATGTATTAGTTTTTGTGTTTTATATATATATATATATATATATATATATATATATATATATATATATATATATATATATATATATATATATATATATATATATATATATATATATATATATATATATATATATATATATATATATATGTATATATATATATATATATATATATATATATATATATATATATATATATATATATATATATACGTGTATCTTTCTTTTCTTTCAAACTATTCTCCATTTCCCGCATTAGCAAGGTAGCGTTAAGAACAGAGGACTGGGCCTCTGAGGGAATATCCTCACCTGGCCCCCTTCTCTGTTCCTTCTTTTGGAAAATCAAAAAAAAAAAAAAAACAAGAGGGGAGGATTTCCAGCCCCCCGCTCCCTCCCCTTTTAGTCGCCTTCTACGACACGCAGGGAATACGTGGGAAGTATTCTTTCTCCCCTATCCCCAGGGATATATATATATATATATATATATATATATATATATATATATATATATATATATATATATATATATATATATATATATATATATATATATATATATATATATATATATATATATATATATATATATATATATATATATATATATATATATATATATATATATATTGCTATGAGTCCACGGGGAAAATGAAACACGAAAAGTTCCCAAGTGCACTTTCGTGTAATAATCACATCATCAGGGGAGACACAAGAGAAAAATATAACAGTCAGTTGATATACATCGAAGAGACGAACATGTGACTGTCCAAAACATACAACGAGCGTTCATAAACTTATCATTTTACAAATCGTATCAACAATAAAGTTATCTAATTTGTATAGACCATCACTAATATTAAGATTACAATTCTTTGTTCATTTAATAATAGAAGATTCAATGATATTTCTCTTGGTAATAGAGTTAGAGCTAATAACTGAGATGGCGTTACTCCAGTCAATACAATGATCATAGTTTTTAACATGATTAAACAAGGCATTTGATTCTTGTCCCGATCACTCAAAATCTTTTTCACTCCATCTTTCCACCTCCAATTTGGTCTCCCACTTCTCCTCGTTCCCTCCACCTCCGACACGTATATCCTCTTGGTCAATCTTTTCTCACTCAATCTCTCTATGTGCCCAAACCATTTCAAAACACCCTCTTCTGCTCTCTCAACCACGCTCTTCTTATTTCCACACACCCCTCTTACCCTTACATTACTTACTCGATCAAACCACCTCACACCACATATTGTCCTCAAACATCTCATTTCCAGCACATCCACCCTCCTGCGCACTACTCTATCCATAGCATCAGCCACCAGTGCTGTATCATCAGCGAACAACAAGTGACTCACTTCCCAAGCTCTCTCATCCCCAACAGACTGCATACTTGCCCAGCTTTCCAAAACTCTTGCACTCACCTCCCTAACAACCCCATCCATAAACAAATTAAACAACCATGGATACATCACACACCCCTGCCGCAAACCTACATATATATATATATATATATATATATATATATATATATATATATATATAAAATTGGAAGGCAGTGGGTAACTGGAATGCTCTGACAGATTCCAGAGGCTTGCAGTCTCGGAACGGGATGATCCATCTCGTGATTGAAGGGAGGGAGGGAAGGAGGGAGGGAGGGAAGGAGGGAGGGAGGGAAGGAGGGAGGGAGGGAGGGAGGGAGGGAGGGAGGGAGGGAGGGGGGGAGGGAGGGAGGGAGGGAGGGAGGGAGGGAGGGGGAGACGTTCTATTGCAGGGGGCCAGAGATTGTGAGGAGAGTGGTGAGGTCCCCGAAGGGGGTCAGAAGGGGTAAGGGGCAAAGGGAAAGGGAGGACAGGTTGAAAGGGAAAGGGTGTGGGGTGAAGACGCATGCCTAGTTTTATGACGCAACTTTTGTCTTATTATAGAGGAGGGTCGACTCCTGGCCCGGTGCTTGCGGGATGGGGGGGGGGGGGTGTCTTCCGGTCGTTTTGGGTCAGCAGGTCCCAGGGTACGACCCTGGGGGGTCGTCTCCAGGTTGACCACACCACTGCATAGCTGACACACTATATACACATCTATTCCTGAACGTATCTGTGGCATTGTTTTCAACATTGTAATTGGTGATCAATTTTATACGTTAACAGACCTGTTGAAGACAGAGTACTTCAGTTCTTTGTCGGATTTTTTTTTTTTTTTCGATATCAGACGGTTCTAGCATTAAGTAGCTTGTTGGGTCGAGCTTTCGAAACCTTTGATAATCTTGAATACCTTTACTAGATTACCTCTTGACCTCTGGTCTAAGCTAATAAACATATCTCGAGTAAAGGGCTAGACTTGCAAATCTCAAGAAAGAGAGAGATAGTGAAAGCGTTGCGGAAGATGAAATCCGGCAAGGACGGCGAGTTTAGATGGTACTGAAGTTGAATTTATAGAAAAAAAATGGGTGACTGTGTTGCTGATTGGTTGGTAATGATATTCACTGTATGTATGGACCATGATGAAGTGCCTGAGGATTACTGGAATCCATGCACTGTACAAAGGCAAAGGGGATAAAGGTAAGTGTTCAAACTATAGAGGCATAAGTGTATTGAGTATTTCTGGGAAATTATATGGGAGGGTACTGATAAAGAGGGTGAAAGCATGTACAGAGCATCAGATTGGGAAAGGGCAGCGTCGTTTCAAAAGTGGTAGAGGATGTGTGGATCGGGTGTTTGCTTTGAAGAATGTGTGTGAGAAATACTTAGAAAAACAGATGGATTTGTTTGTAGTATTTGTGGATCTGGAGACGGCATACGATAGGATTAATAGAGATGCTTTGTGAAAGTTGTTAAGAATATATGGTGTGGGACGTAAGTTATTAAAAGCAGTGAAAAGTTTGGTCTGCGGCAGGGGTGTGTAATGTCCCCATGGTTGTTTAATTTGTTTATGGATCAGGTGGTTACGTAGGTAAATACAAGAGGTTTGGAGAGAGCGGCGAGTATGCAGTACGTTAGGGGTGAGAGGGCCTGGGAAGTGAGTCGTTGTTGTTCGTTGATGATATAGCACTGGTGGCTGATTCGAGAGAGAAACTGCAGAAGTTGGTGAATGAGTTTGGAAAAGTGTGAGAAAGACGAAAGTTGAGAATAAATGTGAATAAGAGCAAGGTTATTAGGCTCAGTAGGGTTGAGGGATAAGTTACTTGGGATGTAAGTTTGAATGGTGAAAATTGGAGGAAGTGAAGTGTTTTAGATATCTGGGAGTGGCCTTAGCAGCGAATGGAACCATGGAAGCGGAAGTGAGACATAGGAGGGGGCGAAGGTTTTGGGAGCGATGAAGAATGTGTGGAAGGAGAGAACATTATCTCAGAGAGCAAAAATTGGTATGTTGAAGGAATAGTAGTTCCAACAATATTATATAGTTGCGAGGCATGAGCTAAGGATAGGGTTGCAATGAGGAGGGTGGATGTGCTAGAAATGAAGTATTTGAGGAGAATATGTGGTGTGAGGTGGTTTGATTGAGTAAGTGATAAGAGGGTATGAGAGCTGTGTGGAAATTTGATTTCCCGCTTCGTCTTGTTCCCTCCACCTGTGACACATATAACCTCTTCGTCAACCTTTCCTCACTGATTCTCTCCACGTGACCAAACCATTTCAATACACCCTCTTCAGCCCTTCCCAAGTGCACTTTCGTGTAATAGTCACATCATCAGAGAACACAATAGAGAGATATAACTGTCAGTTGATATACAACGAAGAGACGTAGCTAGGACGCCATTTGGTAAATATATATATATATATATATATATATATATATATATATATATATATATATATATATATATATATATTTATATATTTGAAGAATGTATGTGAGAAATGCTGAGAAAAGCAAATGGATTTGTATGTAACGATTATGGATCTGGAGAAGGCAAATGATAGAGTTGATAGAGATGCTCTGTGGAAGGAATTAAGAGTATATGGTGTGGAAGGTAAGTTGTTAGAAGCAGTGAAAAGTTTTTATCGAGGATGTAAGGCATGTGTACGAGTAGGAAGAGAGGAAAGTGATTGGTTCTCAGTGAATGTTGGTTTGCGGCAGGGGTGTGTGATGTCTACATGGTTGTTTAATTTGTTTATGGAGTGGGTTGCTAGGGAGGTGAATGCAAGAGTTTTGGAAAGAAGGGCAAGTATGCAGTCTGTTGTGGATTAGAGAGCTTGGGAAGTGAGTCAGTTGTTGTTCGCTGATGATACAGCGCTGGTGGCTGATTCGGGTGAGAAACTGCAGAAGCTGATGACTGAGTTTGGTAAAGTGTGTGAAAGAAGAAAGCTGAAAGTAAATGTGAATAAGAGCAAGGTTATTAGGTACAGTAGGGTTGAGGGTCAAGTCAATTGGGAGGTAAGTTTGAATGGAGAAAAACTGGAGGAAGTGAAGTGTTTTAGATATCTGGGAGTGGATTTGGCAGCGGATGGAACCATGGAAGGGGAAGCGAATCATGGGGTGGGGGAGGGGGAAGAAAGTTCTGGGAGCGTTGAAGAATGTGTGGAGGTCGAGAACGTTATCTTGGAAAGCAAAAATGGGTATGTTTGAGGGAATAGTGGTTCCAACAATGTTATATGGTTGTGAGGCGTGGGCTATAGATAGAGTTGTGCGCATGAGGGTGGATGTGCTGGAAATGAGATGTTTGTGGACATTTTGTGGTGTGAGGTGGTTTGATCGAGTAAGTAATGAAAGGGTAAGAGAGATGTGTGGTAATAAAAAGAGTGTGGTTGAGAGAGCAGAAAATGGTGTTTTGAAATGGTTTGGTCACATGGAGAGATGAATGAGGAAAGATTGACAAAGAGGATATATGTGTCAGAGGTGGAGGGAACGAGAGAAGTGGGAGACCAAATTGGAGGTGGAAAGATGGAGTGAAAAAGATTTTGTGTGATCGGGGCCTGAACATGCAGGAGGGTGAAGGGCGTGCAAGGAATACAGTGAATTCGAACGATGTGGTATAACGGGGTCAACGTGCTGTCAATGGATTGAACCAGGGCATATGAAGCGTCTGGGGTAAATCATGGAAAGTTGTGTGGGGCCTGGATGTGGAAAGGGAGTTGTGGTTTCGGTGCATTATACATGACAGCTAGAGACTGAGTGTGAACGAATGTGGCCTTTAATTGTCTTTTCCTAGCGTTACCTCGTGCACATGCAGGGAGAGGGGGTTGTCATTTCATGTGTGGCGGGGTGGCGACGGGAATGAATAAGGGCAGACAGTATGAGTTATGTACATGTGTATATATGTATATGTCTGTGTGTGTATATATATGTATACGTTGAGATGTATAGGTATGTATATGTGCGTGTGTGGACGTGTATGTATGTGCATGTGTATGTGGGTGGGTTGGGCCATTCTTTCGTCTGTTTCCTTACGCTACCTCGCTAATGCGGGAGACAGCGACAAAGAAAAAAAAATGTGTATATAAGGAGTGTGTTTGGGTTAAGTATCAAGGTTTCTGTATTTTTCATTCGCTTCTCAAATCATTTGTGAGGATTCTATCTAGTTCGTGCAGAAATTTTAAGTATGATGATTGACTGCTGAATGTTTGGGTGGTTAGAGGAATCGTCCACCAGCGTTTTATAAACTTTTTTGTTTTTGATTTTACTGATGTACACCAAAGACGTTCTTCATAGTGAGCGGAGCTCACAGTGTGTGTGTGTGTGTGTGTGTGTGTGTGTGTGTGTGTGTGTGTGTGTGTGTGTGTGTGTGTGTTGCAAGACATCAGCAACATCACTCCAGGGGAGTGTCGTGGGTTCCACCCCGGGCTGGGGTTGTGCAAGGCGTCCTCAGGAGGGTGGAGACGTAAGGGAGGGTGTGGTGCAGCAGTTCGCCCCACTCACTCACTCAGCCACCAAGCGTCCGGCTGATGGCAGCTCCTCCGTAGCAACAGTTGCCCATGGAAGACACCACACTGTTGCCACACTGGAAGGCAGGTTGCAGGCAGCACCTCCCATCATCAGGTCGCGGTTAGCGATGGCGGTTGAGCCAGAGTAGCGCCCTGTGTGGTTCTTCTGTTACCACGAATCTTGTGAAGAAGAGTTATGTCTCCGATGAATAAGAATATACTGCTAAAGATATATCATTCTTGATATAACTTAATATATCATTCATGATCTAACTTGAGATATCGTTCATTTTCTTGTGTTTCAAGAACCATTCCCAGCAATTATCACATCGCTATTTGCTTATGCCAGTTTGCTGTTGAACTAAGCAGCTTGACGTTTTTAAGCCGTCCACACGACCCAGTGACATGATGTCGGTCCACTGCTACAGATAGGTCTTTTGTCCCTGACGCCATTGTTAAATCCATATCTCTTCGACTTCCAGTCTCTGCCCCTGAAGTTCGCTGTGACACCCGAACTATACGACAACCCACGTTTGTGGTAGAGGGTTTCTGTGGCACCTCAGATTTATGATGAAACAATTGTCAAATGTTACAGTCACAGCGATACAGTTCTGTCGCATCTCACCCCAACGACATAAAGTTATTTTCCAGGGTCTAGACGCTGAAACTGTCGCATCCTAGCCCAACGGTGTGCTGTCCACTCCTAGATCTAGGACGTACAAGCCATAGCATTTCAACCCAACGACGCTCTGCGATCCACAACGCTGAAACTGTCGCAATCTACTTTCGGCAAACGACGTACCATTTTTTTCTGAACTCGACGATCGACGACATTCATACTGTCGCACCCCAGCTCAATGAATACTCGTGGAACTCCATGTTTGCATATCTCACCGCAGGCCAGACCTTAAACGAACTAACTTCACAGCGTTTAAGCTGTTGTACTGCAAGTCCTCGATGCTCCCCAGACATCCTAAGAGCACAGCACCACCTCACCACCTCCTCCCGTCCCGTCCAGTCTCAGTATACACTCCTGTCTCGATCTCAGCTCTTCTTTCGTTCCATGTGGTTGCCCTACTCCCGCTCCCCCAGCCTGGACGCCCTCCACGAGCCATTTACCGTTCATGGGATGTTTGTCTTCCTCGGTGTAAGGGAAGACGGAGGTCGCGACCCCTGCAGAGGGTAGAGACGAGGTCATGACTTTCGCTTGGGGAGAGAGAGAGAGAGAGAGAGAGAGAGAGAGAGAGAGAGAGAGAGAGAGAGAGAGAGAGAGAGAGAGAGAGAGAGAGAAGTGGGACGATGGTGATAACACCGGGACCTTCCTCCCGCGCGCTACGCCTCAACTCCTGGTGTGAGGCCCGGCACTCACAGGTCACCTTTACTTCAACAATTGTTCAGAGTGCAAAGCATGAGCTGGCACACATACCAATGAGTTGTGGTGGACATGTCCCAGGAAGAGATGATCAGAAAGATGAACGTAGGCGTACTGATACACACTACTAAATTAGAATGTTCGAGAGAATCGTATATGTGGTAAATCTATGAATCACTGACGGATGTACTGAGGAGGTGTAGGTACGCTAGAAATCGTATGAAATATAAGAATAAAAGCAAAACATTGTTTACAAACTGATGCGTAGAACCATCTTACACCGTCCGTGTCAGATGGTCGTAGACGGCAGCCGTCCAGGGAAGTACTACCCTCCTGACTTGGGAGCGTTGAAGTGATGGCCGGAATCATCTTACTTACATCCTCCGTGTCCACAATGTTTATTTTGCTTTTTGTCTCATTTAAGATAAGCTATCGAGCTTGTCACAGCATCTCTTCCTTCAATGTCTCACTCACCTCTTCTTCCTTTTATGTTTGTTTTTGCATTATATTCTTCAATACTTATTCTGACTCTATTTTCCATTTTGAGAACAGCTAACCTTGGTGTGACCTTCCCAGCATCTATGATTTGTCCTCATTCTATTATGGAAATTTTCCTACTCCCTTTGAACCATCTTTTCTGTTTCAGTCAAATTTTTTCCACTTCATGCCAGGCTTCAGTAAAGACATCTACCACGAATTTAAAACAGCCATCTATCTGTGACATAAGCAGAAGGTAAAAAGAAAAAGGACGTATGGAGAGAAGAAAGAGTGAGGCATGCACTACAGATGGTGTTTGTCACCTATGGTCGAGACACAGTCTAGCACAAGTGAGACCCCAGCACCACGGTCCGTCCATACTGCAGGCCACGATACTTCATAGTCGCCCTTGTAAAATACACTCAGCCCTCACCTCTACACTACTCTACACACACTCTCTCTCTCTCTCTCTCTCTCTCTCTCTCTCTCTCTCTCTCTCTCTCTCTCTCTCTCTCTCTCTCTCTCTCTCTCTCTCTCTCTCTCTCTCTCTGTATATATATATATATATATATATATATATATATATATATATATATATATATATATATACATCTTTTCTTTTTCTTTCAAACTATTCGCCATTTCCCGCATTAGCGAGGTAGCGTTAAGAACAGAGGACTGGGCCTTTGAGGGAATATCCTCACCTGGCCCCCTTCTCTGTTCCTTCCTTTGGAAAATTAAAAAAAAAATAGAGAGGGGAGGATTTCCAGCCCCCCCGCTCCCTCCCCTTTTAGTCGCCTTCTACGACACCCAGGGAATACGTGGGAAGTATTCTTAATCCCCTATCCCCAGGGAGAATATATATATATATATATATATATATATATATATATATATATATATATATATATATATATATATATATATATATATATATATATGTATGTATGTATGTATATATATTTCACACACACACACACACACACACATACTTGCACACCTCGTTTTCCATTCACCCAGGATTCGAACCAAGAGCCTCTTGGGCCACAAACCAGTCCAGTGTCGTTGCGCCACGACCTGGGATATCACCCCCCCCCTTACCCCCCCACGAAGACCACTTTCATACTTGCATATATGCAGAGGTTCCCTCCACACGCCCTGGTGCAGAGGTTCCCTCCACACGCCCTGGTGCAGAGGTTCCCTCCACACGCCCTGGTGCAGAGGTTCCCTCCACACGCCCTGGTGCAGAGGTTCCCTCCACACGCCCTGGTGCAGAGGTTCCCTCCACACGCCCTGGTGCAGAGGTTCCCTCCACACACCCTGGTGCAGAGGTTCCCTCCACACGCCCTGGTGCAGAGGTTCCCTCCACACGCCCTGGTGCAGAGGTTCCCTCCACACGCCCTGGTGCAGAGGTTCCCTCCATACGCCCTGGTGCAGAGGTTCCCTCCACACACCCTGGTAGCAGGGTATCATTACTTGCAGTCGACACACCTGCAGCTACAACTGGCACAGCTGGTACCTGGTACTAGGGACCTGGATGGAAGGTTTATGGAGATGGTAGTACCAGGAACCTGGACGGGGAAGGGGGTTTGAAGGACTTGGGTGATAGAAAGGGGGTAATAGAGACCTGGGTGGAGTGACAGGAGCACTAGGGATTTACATGGGAGGCGGGTTTTCTAGGGACCTGGAAGGTGGGACTGGTGCTACTAGGAGCATGGATGAGGGGGATTGTTGGTACCAGGGACATGGATCGGGGGGGACGTGGGGTGGGGGGGTGGGGGGGGGTTGTTGTGCCACTATAATGATAACTAGTTTGGGCGGGAGGAAGGAGGCAGGGATGGGGGGGGGGGGGAGACGAGTGTCTGGGGCTATGGTGGGGGATGAGGGGGGGGGTCATGACCCGGTCAGTGTGGGGTAACGGTCGTACAAGGACGGCGACCGGCGAGCCCGGTGATACACACACACACACACACACACACACATACACACACACATCAAATATGATACACCAGTTGGAAAAAGTTATCATTTGATGGTTAAGTTTGTGTATGTAGTAAACCAAGATGTCAGATATCAGGGGCGAGAGAAGTCAAAGAGGAGATATAATTGTGGAAACCACACAATACAAAGTAATTTCTTTGGTAACAAGAATTGAAAAATGGAATTCAGTAGCCAGGAATTAGGGTACTGTAGCGAAAGGTTCTGTAAAATCTAGGATCCATAGGAACATAGATATCCCCTGCCTCTAATACAGTGGGGAATGGTTAAGAAAGAGGAGGAATAGCTAAATCAGAGATGTCAAAAAGCAAAGGAGCTTCAATATATGCTATGGTGAAGACATGAGACATTCAGCCAGCCAGCATTTATAAGGTACAAGAGTGCAAGGAACAAATATAGCAGGATATAAAAAAAGAAGAGGAACATAGAAACTTTGAAAAGAATATTATAAACGAGGAAGAGGAAAAATCAAAAGATTTCCATAGATTCTTAAGGAGTAAATTTTCAATCAAAGAGCAGCTATCCAAGATAAGTGATTCAGAGGGAAGAATTGTAGAGGATGATGCAAGGATATGTGAAGAACTGACGAGATCAAATATGTCTTCCTTGTGGATGACAGTATAATCCCAACTGTAATGGAGAAGAAGTCTTTGAAAAGATCGTGCAAAAGATGTGTGCAGATACTCTTGATAAACTTCTAGAAATATTTTCAGGATATTGCTGTAGAAAGACACAGTGCCACGGGAATAGAGAAGAGCAGACTTTATACCTGTCTATAAGGAAGGAACCGGGAATAGGTATTGGGCTACGGATCAGTCTTTCTGACAGGGGTGGTGTATAAAGTACTGGAAAAGAAAGTCAGAGAGCAGATGGCTGACTTCCTGCGGTGGAGAAATGACTTGAGTAGGAGACAGTAAGGTTTCAGGGAAAGGAGGTCATGTGCAACAAACCTCTTAGGTTTCTACGAGAGAGTGAGCTCTGTCTTAGGCTAAAGAGAAAGCTGGGTGGATTGTTTATATCTGGACTGCCAGAAAGCATTTGACACTATATCGCCGTATGGAAGGCTGGGGCCCCAGGCAGGATTAAGGAGGAGACTCCTCCAATGGAAAGATGATTATCTTAGTAGAAGTCTTCTCGAAAACGGTTAAGATCATCACTGGAGTGCCACAGGATTCTGTTCTGGAACCATGACTCTTTTTGATCGCAGTAAAAAAATCACAAAAATATGAAAGATTTAGGAAGTGATGCAACTATTTCGTTATCACTATCATTATCGTTATCATTATTACTGTAACGAAAATAATGATCGTTATAGTCATCGTCACTTATAAGAATGATGAAAATTGTAATTATTATTACAATTATTATCATTATTGTTATCATTATTATCATTATTATTATCATTATTATTAATATTATTATTAGGAATATTATCATTATCATTATTATTATCATTATTGTTATCATTATCATTATTATTATTATTATCATTATCATTATTATTATCATTATTATTATTATTATTATTATTATTATTATAATTATCATTACTATCATCATTATCATTATTATTATCATCATTATTATCATTATTATCATTATTATTGCTTTATTTGAAGGCGCTCCTGCAGCATTAAGACTGCGCTACTTCTAGCAGCAAGAGTATGATAGACTCTTCGACGAGACTCTACTCCTTTTCGTCAATAGAGGCGATGCAGTTTCGCCGAAGGTAACCTTTCACTAGTGACGTAACCACAAACAGCCCAAGTTCGGCAAAGCCGCTCTGCTCCTCCTCAGTCTGATTCTTCGTATATACATTCACCTTCTATATCAATGCCGTCCCATACTTTCCTTGACTGTCTTTGCATACCACCCTGATCAAAACACTCTTCATCTGCCACTCTATCATCAAACACATCTAACAGTCCTTCAAACTATCTAATCCACACGCGCACTCTATCACTACCTGTCATCTCTTCCCCTCTTACCCCCTTCACCGACGTTCCCTTTTG
This sequence comes from Panulirus ornatus, assembly GCF_036320965.1. Taxonomy (NCBI): domain Eukaryota; kingdom Metazoa; phylum Arthropoda; class Malacostraca; order Decapoda; family Palinuridae; genus Panulirus; species Panulirus ornatus. The sequence continues at coordinate 914,237 of NC_092230.1, read as the reverse complement.
TTCTCCTGTCTTTAGCACACTATTTACTTCCTTCCAATACATCTTTTATTCTCCCTAAAGTTAAATGATACTCTCTCACCCCAGCTCTCATTTGGCCTCCTATTTTTCAACCCTTGCACCTTCCTCTTTGACCTTTTACCGCTTTCTCTTATACATCTTCCAGTCATTTGCACTCGTTTTCTGTAAGTACCGCTCAAACGCTTCTTTTCCTCTTTCATTAACAACTCACTTCATCCCACTACTCACTGCTCTTTCTAATCAAACAGCAACAGAGCACTCGGTCTTCTGAGGCTGTGTGTGATGGTGGAATATACCAGACACTCAGACATTAGTGTGGTAAAGTATACAGATAATTCAAAGTGAATAACCTACACATTGTCAGTGTGACGAAGCGTTCTGCGTTCAACCATTATGATAAGCAGATCGTTCCATATATCAACAATCATGTGGAAAAAAAACATTTCACCTTATTTGGCCCCGAGTTTTGAATCCATTACCGGGAGTGAAATCAGACGAATCGATTTGTAACTGTATGGATTGAAATCATCAAAGCTTTTGATAATTGTGAATCCTTGTATTAGATCACCTTTTTTCTTTTCTAAGCTAGACAGATTCCAGTCGTTTTATCGGCTCCCGTAAGAAGTGTTTCTCAGTTTTCCCAAGATTTAAATTCGAAGGCCGTGCTTATGAATCCAAGAATTTTGCTTACTCTTTTCACTGCCTCTGAGCACTGCCTACATGATTTTTGGTCACTAGAGGTTATTACGACCAAGTATTCTCCTCATTTACCTTTTGAAGTACAAGAGATTTCATAATGTAGCTCATATCATCTTCTTGCTAGGGATATGTAGAACTTTATACTTATCGACATCAAGATTCAGTCGCCTCCTGTGATCCCAGGTCGTCAGTTTGTCAGTTTGAAGATGTAGACGTTCAAGTTCATTTGAAGATCTAATTCTCAGCTTCGTACCATGAGCGAGGTTTGTGAAGCAGCACATTAATAGCATCATTAATATAATAAGAGAACCGGTCCCAAGAATGATCCTTGTGGCACTACACTTGTTATGTTTAACCATTTTGAGGCTTGGCCGTTAATTACAGCTCTCTATTTACGGCCAGTCAACCAGTTTCCTATCCGCTGAAGTACAACCCTCACTATTGTCATGTGACTTAATTTTGCAAGTAACCTTTGATCTAGATAGATGACATCAACAGCTTTACTTTCGTCATACATGTTGATTATATCAAGCAGATTTGTTTGACATGAGCAATTTCGTTGCAAACTATGCTTGAATTGTTCATCAAGAAGTCTGCCTCTAAACGCTTGACAAATTATACCTCGAATGATGGTTTCCATAAGTTTTCCAACTACATACGTTAAGCAAGTTGGACGATGATTTCCGGACAGTGACTTTTACCTTATCTTTTCGAATATCGGCTTTACACTGACAAACTGGAACTTTTCCCATCGCAAGGGGGTTAAACTAGCAGATAAAGATTAAACTATCTCCTTCTTCACCCTTTTTATTATCTTTCCTTGATACATTGCATCAAAGTACCATATGATCAATATATGTACATTGTATTAGTACATCTTCATACTCACAGCACCCAGGATAAGACAGTACAGACAATGTGAAGAACATCAGTAACCTCCAACACAGTCCTACACATCACACTCTGTAGGACTGAAATATCACCCAGGATCAATGCATTACACAGAGCCACCTGGTGGTACACTAGACGACTACACAACGAACACAATGGTAAGGAGTTTACGAGAGGGAGATCAGACAATACAGCATTTTTTTTTCACATTCGTTTTTGCTGGCGTTTTAAAGATGGAGGTGAATCGCTATGGTCAAAGTACAGTATTATGATGATATTTGATCGTTAGTGTGCGAACGGCGGTGTACATACGTGTATAGCAGTGTACGATGGTTGATCACAACATACGACACATGCCTGTACTCAGTGAGCTTCAGGTATAGATAAATACGTCTGCTGTTCTATCATATATATGTATATATATATAAATATATATATATATATATATATATATATATATATATATATATATATATATTTATTTTTTTTTTTTTTTTTTCATACTATTCGCTATTTCCCGCGATAGCGAGGTAGCGTTAAGAACAGAGGACTGGGCCTTTGAGGGAATATCCTCACCTGGACCTCTCCTCTGTTCCTTCTTTTGGAAAAAAAAAAAAAACGAGAGGGGAGGATTTCCAGCCCCCCGCTCCCTTCCCTTTTAGTCGCCTTCTACGACACGCAGGGAATACGTGGGAAGTATTCTTTCTCCCCTATCCCCAGGGATAATATATATTTATATATATATATATATATATATATATATATATATATATATATATATATATATATATATATTTTTTTTTTTATTATTATTATTTTGCTTTGTCGCTGTCTCCCGCGTTCGCGAGGTAGCGCAAGGAAACAGACGGAAGAATGGCCCAACCCACCCACATACACATGTATATACATACACGTCCACACACGCAAATATACATACCTATACATTTCAACGTATACATATATATACACACACACAGACATTTACATATATACGCATGTAGATGATTCATACTGTCTGCCTTTATTCATTCCCATCGCCACCCCGCCCCACATGAAATGACAACCCCCTCCCCCTCACGTGCGCGAGGTAGCGCTAGGAAGACAACAAAGGCCCCATTCGTTCACGCTCAGTCTCTAGCTGTCATGAAATAATGCACCGAAACCACAGCTCCCTTTCCACATCCAGGCCCCACACAACTTTCCATGGTTTACCCCAGACGCTTAAAATGCCCTGGTTCAATCCATTGACAGCACGTCGACCCCAGTATACCACATCGATCCAATTCACTCTATTCCTTGCACGCCGTTCACCCTCCTGCATGTTCAGGCCCCGATCACTCAAAATCTTTTTCACTCCATCTTTCCACCTCCAATTTGGTCTCCCACTTCTCCTCGTTCCCTCCACCTCTGACACATATATCCTCTTTGTCAATCTTTCCTCACTCATTCTCTCCATGTGACCAAACCATTTCAAAACACCATCTTCTGCTCTCTCAACCACACTCTTTTTATTGCCACACATCTCTCTTACCCTATTAATACTTACTCGATCAAACCACCTCACACCACATATTGTCCTCAAACATCTCATTTCCAGCACATCCACCCTCCTGCGCACAACTCTATCCATAGCCCACGCCTCGCAACCATACAACATTGTTGGAACCACGATTCCTTCAAACATACCCATTTTTGCTTTCCAAGATTATGTTCGCGACTTCCACACATTCTTCAAGCTCCCAGAATTTTCGCCCCCTCCCCGACCCTATGATTCACTTCCGCTTCCATGGTTTCATCCGCTACCAAATCCACTCCCAGATATCTAAAACACTTCACTTCCTCCAGTTTTTCTCCATTCAAACTTACCTCCCAATTGACTTGACCCTCAACCCTACTGTACCTAATAACCTTGCTCTTATTCACATTTACTCTCAACTTTCTTCTTTCACACACTTTACCAATTATATATATATATATATATATATATATATATATATATATATATATATATATATATATATATATATATATATATATATATATATATATATATATATATATATACATATATTTTTATTTCCGTGGTGTACTGGATAGGGTCACTGACTATGAATCACAGGCGAGCCCGCCAGGGTTCGAATATTGAAGAGAGCAGTAAGCTAACAGTCATCCCAGCTGTCCATCCTCCAATGGGGGCTAATTGAGGAGAGGATGAATAGTTAAGTAAATCGAGTATGTTCTCCAACTGATTCTGTCATTAGCCGATCCTGTGCTTACATAGAAAGTGTCTGTAAATCATTCTTCTCCGTTTTATTCTTTGTCCTATCATTCATTCACCTTCATTCATTTGGATTTTCCGTTTGTGTTACCTTTACAACCTTACAGCCATCGTCACTATGGTTTATTTTTCTTTCTTTTTCTCTCTGTCTCTTGGCTACAAACTTTTCTGTGTCAAAACTACAATTTGTCTTAAAGTTTCTCTCTCTCTCTCTCTCTCTCTCTCTCTCTCTCTCTCTCTCTCTCTCTCTCTCTCTCTCTCTCTCTCTCTCTCTCTCTCTCTCTCTCTCCTCATCCATAAATCTCCCCATAACAGCTTGGGGTCCCCACTCATGGGCTTCTCGTAAAATCCGGCGTACTCACAACTCCCTCACTGCTGCTTGAGCAAACCGTGTACCTCACCCCACATTAGTCGGTGGTGGGGAGAGGTCAGGTCAGAAACCTGATGGGGGTCACATGGTACACACATGGTGACCACTTAGGTGGGAATGGGAGATGGGGAGAGAGGGTGATGAACCAACATGTATCAGAGGGTGAGGGAGGGGAGAAGGAAGAGGACTTGTTGGCAACTATTAACCCCTTTGCGTGACGCCTACTCTCACTCCCCCTTCCCCAGCAACACCACTCACGGTGACACGACCACCTGCTGCTCCCAGCTAGGTGACACGACCACCTGCTGCTCCCAGCTAGGTGACACGACCACCTGCTGCTCCCAGCTAAGTGACACGACCACCTGCTGCTCCCAGCTAGGTGGCATGACCACCTGCTGCTCCCAGCTAGGTGACGCAACGCTACATAGGTATTCAAAATTAGTGCAATGATCGCTCACTTTCACAGAAAACATATTGCCACCAACATGAAGGATTAATCCATAACCTCATAGGCATCTTACCCAGCTCTCACATAAATGATACAGGATCGAGTCCTTGCTGGTAGAGGTCATTATGTCAGCATAGGTCATGTAAAACACTCATTACATGGAATCGTCAACTGATCATGAAAGTCAAGCAGTAAAGATTGTCATTCAAATATTCATCTGTAAAAGAGTACACAGCACATTTTCTTTTTCTATAAGATACCATAGAAAATAATTGTCTTTTTTATGAAATGATACAAAAGACTGATGTCTCTGTAGAGTACTAAGTGAAATATTATTTTCCCTGTAGAAAATTGTTACACAAAGAATTTTCTCTCTGGAATATATTGATTCAAAGTAGCATGATAGTATGTGTATGTGTTATATGTTAGAAGATAATGTGTCACAACCAGCTGGTCCTTCATCGTCCGGTGTGAACCACACCCAGAAACCAGTACTAGAACGACTAGTGTCCTGAAGACTAGGGAAGGGGAGGGGCGGGGCAGTGTGGTGGGGAGGGGGGTGAGGGAGAAGTAAAAGGGAAAAGGGAGAGTAGGATGGGAGAGAGAGAGAGAGAGAGAGAGAGAGAGAGAGAGAGAGAGAGAGAGAGAGAGAGAGAGAGAGAGAGAGAGAGAGAGAGAGAGAGAGAGAGAGAGAGAGAGAGAGAGAGAGAGAGAGAGATGGAACATTTGAAGGAAGAGATCAGAAATAAGGAACAGGAGGAGGATACCACTGCAGGATACAGAAAGAACCTTGGGTTACACGAAGAACCTGGGGCTATCTGGGGAACCTGAGGCTATCTGGGGCTATCTGGGGAACCTGAGGCTATCTGGGGCTATCTGGGGAACCTGAAGCTACCTGGAGTGTAAGACTCACTTACTTCAGAAACCCTTAACTATCTTAACCCCATAACTAGGTCATGAAAGCTGTTATGACACTCTAGAAGCCCCGTAACATCAGAGCCTTTATGTACCCTGATACAGTTTATATTACAGGGAACTTCAACTGTATGGAAAGCACAGCTTCTCATGAGAATGAAAAAACATAGAAGTTCAAATTATCAGAATAAATGCGGAAGAACCTGTGCCTCAGACTTCACTGTGGGTAAGACTTTGGCTGTACCATGAAAGGTGGATGCAACCTTCACACACACACACACACACACACACACACACACACACACACACACACACACACACACACTGGCCTTGAAACTGAAATCATTCACCTACGAACCACCATTAGCAAATTGAAATCATCTTCTGTCTAAGATGGATTACATACAGAAAGAGGAAATGTTTAAAGGGAAAAAGTCCCAAAGCAGTAAACACCTGCTTGAGAGAGGCACATCAGGAAGCTGGATTACCGGCTCTGGGTGAAGAGAGAGAAGCAGTGTCTGAACAGGTTGTGTGAAGTCTACAGCGGAAGTGTAGAGATGTGTACACCAACAACATGGAAGAAAGGGAGAGAAAAGAAGAAACAATAATATCAAAGTAATGCCTTAACTAGAGATATAAAACAGCAAGGGAACGCAAAGACACAGTAAAAGAAATTAAAGGATTAGGCTGCAATTGAAAAGTTGAAATAGAGTAAAGGATGGCTATATCAAGATAAGAAGAGAGAGGGGAAAAAAATGGGGTAAGTCACAGAAACACTTTAAGTCATTTCTAAAGATACAAAGACAATATGATCAAAATGGACTTATTAAAAAGCTCAGAAGGAAAACCATTAACACAGGCGAGGACAAATATGTGTTTGCAGTTGTAGACCCAGAGACATGTCTTTTCCCATCCTTTGTTCCTACATTTTCTTATTCTCTCCTTACTTTGTTGTGTTTTCTCTTTCTATATAACTTAACTCTGTTATCTTTCGTCTCTTATCTATTACTTTTCTTTCCTTCCCTATTTGTCTGTTATCTTATCTATAGTTTGTTTCAAGTTCCTTGCAATGTCTCTTCACCTCTGTTCCTTAATCTTCTCCCTACTTCTCTTCCACATTATTGTCGTCTTCTTGCCTTTCCCTCTCTTGATCAATGGGAAACTGAAAATAGGACAAACGATGAAACGTGGAATAACAGGAAAAAGAAGACACAAAGAGGAGATGATAAAAAGGACAAAAGAAAAAAAAGGATAAATGAAAGTAGATCAGGGGTTACTGGGGTCTATGACTAAGTTGTGGCTGGGGTGGATGTGGGGTGTGGAGCTGGGGCTTAGGATCGAGTTTGGGGTCGGGATAGGATTGGGGCTGGGGTAGAGCTAAAGCTGGGGGGAGGGGGGGTTGAGGCAGAGGTATGGGGTTAGGGCTAGGGTCGGATTTGTACTGGGAGTGGGGTGTGAGGTGAGACTGGGCAGGGGTTGGGGTGAGTTGGGTTTGGGCTTAGGTGGTGTATGGTTGGGCTGAGGTGGTGCAGGGAAGAAGGTTTAGGGAAAGCCGGGAAAGTGGCTAGTGGTAACCCAGTACGTCAACAGAGGCCGGATGCCTACATTAAAGTAATTAAGGACATGCAAACAATTTTGGACGTGACTTTTGCAAAGGTTTGTACGTAGCCGGTAAAACACTTGTCTAAGGCTGGTCACATCTTTGCACCTCACTATTCTAAAGTTTTTACTTGAAAGTTAACAACTTTATACGTTAGCTAAATGTATCGCACGTGACCATTAAAAGCTTCGTACGTGACTGGAGACTTTGATATTACGAAAGAATTAAAGTCAAGAGCTGAAGGGGCAACTTAGTCATGCAGGTTTCATATTCACTGGGTAAACTGGACCATCACTCGCACCATTGCAAGAAAAAAAAGTCAATTAAATTCCACTGGTTCACATTAAGACTGACCACCACGTATCACATTAAGACTGACCACCACGTATCACATTAAGTCTGACCACCACGTATCACATTAAGACTGACCACCACGTATCACATTAAGACTGACCACCACGTATCACATTAAGACTGACCACCACGTATCACATTAAGACTGACCACCACGTATCACATTAAGACTGACCACCACGTATCACATTAAGACTGACCACCACGTATCACATTAAGACTGACCACCACGTATCACATTAAGACTGACCACCACGTATCACATTAAGACTGACCACCACGTATCACATTAAGACTGACCACCATGTATCACATTAAGACTGACCACCACATATCAAAGAGTGAACAGATCTCAAAGACTTGGTTAACCGGCAGAACAGTAATAGTAGTAGTAGTAGTAGTAGTAGTAGTAGTAGTAGTAGTAGTAGTAGTGGTGTAAGTAGCAGTAGTAGTAGTAGTAGTAATAGTAGTAGTAGTAGTAGTAGTAGTAGTAGTAGTAGTAGTAGTAGTAGTAGTAGTAGTAGTAGTAGTAGTAATAGTAGTAGTAGTAGTAGTAGCAGTAGCAGTAATAGACAGTAAAAGATTGAAGAAGGTCTAAGAGAAATAGAGAAGACTGAAAAGAGGGTGTTAGAATATAAAAGAAGGCGAGAAGACAAAGAAGAGGTTAAGGGGCAGAAAATGGGACGAGAAGACAAAGAGGAGGTTAACGGGGAAAAGAAGTGGACATAAATAAAAGATGATCTTAAGAAGGTCTGCACAAAGTAAGAAGATGTAGGAAAACGAAAAAAAAATTAAAAGAGATCAGAAAGAAAAGAAGAAAATCTTAATTTCGTTAAAAGAACAAATGATTGAAGTATTGCACTCACCATGTACGAAAGAAGACAAGACGAACGTCAAATCATAGGTAGAAAAAAGAGCAAATAATCCTAACGACAAAGACAGATCAAATAATCAAATATAAAAAGAAAAATATGAGAGAAATGGAAAGCAAAAGTAACACAAGAAGTCAAAACAGAACAAAGTAAGACTGTTGATAGGAAAGAGAAGACTCGAAGTCATAAAGCCGTTAAAAGTCAAGAGAAAATGATGGAGGAGCGTGATATTAAAGTATCAAAGGAACAAGTAGTGGGAGCTGAAATTTCCTAAAAACAAAGCACAAAAACCAGAGGAAACGTTCAAATAAGAACCTCTCATGGACTGATGACCTTTGTTCTTCATACTGAGGCTCTAACGTCCCATTACCTTCAAGACCTAAAACTTCATAAACACAAAACCTTATTTTCAGAAGCACAACCCCTAAATCCTTTTTTCGCTGATTCATACCAACACTAAAGATGGAAGGATGGAGTGAAAAATATTTTGAGAAATCAGAGCCTGAACATGCACAAGGGTGAAAGGCGTACACAGGATAGAACGAAGTGTAACAATATGGTATACTGGGTCGACGTACTGTCAGTGGACTGAACCATGGAAAGGTCTCTGGGGCATGGTTGCAGATAGGGAGCTGTGGTTTCGGTGCACTACACGTCACAGCTAGAGAATGAATGTGAGCGGATGCGGCCTTTCTTCGTCTGTTTCCTTGCGCTACTTCTCTAAGGACGGAAACAGCGTCAAGTATGAAAGAAAGAAAAAAAATGTTGGTTGTATTTCATCATACTTTTAAAATCAAAGTTACAGCATAAACACGGAATCGGGTTCAATACGTAGTGGTTAATGTTAGTAACATTTAAACAAGAAGTTGTGGAGAATGTCAGAAACGGGTGCTCACTTCCCATTAACATTCTCTCGCTCAGAGGACAAGCACTGGTGTAGGCTAATCACCAGTCTGTGCTCAGCTTCATTACACACACACACACACACACACACACACACACACACACACACACACACACACACACACACACACATAAGAACAGTATCCAGCAGGACATTAGTTGCAGAAATCTGTGTGTGAGACTTGGGAGTTGACATCTGCCCTAACCAGCCTGTAGCGTCCCGCCGCAGGAGAATAGTTAAGGAGACAAAATGTCTGCTGGCAGATGTTAGTACTGCAAGTTGCTCACATCATACATAAAGCCAGAATACGCTTATCAACTTTGGTCATCACGCTTAAATAAGCGTAGAAAGCTACTAGAGAAGGTTCAGAGGTTCAGCGGAGAGCAACAAGCAAAGATGGTATCAGAATTAAGAGAGTTCGCTTACAGAGGAAACTGAGAGGCCTTAAATTTGCCCATGGAAGAGAGAAGAGTAAAAAGTGACAAAAGAGATTGATGACTCGGGGTTTTTGTTGCCCTTTGTGTTATTCATAGTCCTGACATCATCCACTGTAACCCTACTGTGCTTGCAACGTCCACTGATGTTCGTAAAACTTAGTGTTGTTGCTTGCCATGAGTCAGATAACATCAAGCGTTCCATGGGCCTCTCAATCAAACTCAAAGGAAAGGCACAAGGGATTGTGGATAGACAAGGGGTAACATTAGGAATAAGGAATGCTTGACTCATGCCAAGCACCACACATTAACAAGACTTCAAACGATGTCCATAGACATAATGACCACATCAGGAATAAGGGTAAGAGACATGTTAAGGATTATGGCAATGACAGGGAGCGACAGTGTAGTGTACGAGATTCCATGCGACGGACTCGAGAAGAATTATTACGACGAGACTTACCAGATGGGGCTTACAGGTAAGGCTTCGGGAACACAGAGCTGACGTGTGACAACACCGAACAACTAATGCTTTGGTGTTACACATGGATGAGGAGGGACGCTAGCCTGGGTGGGATGATGCGAAGAGTCTACACCAGAGATAGACAAGATGAAGGGGAAAGCATTGGAAGTAGCCCATATTGCCGTTAAAAGAAACAGTAGCACCAAAACATGTAGCTTCACTTGGCGAAAGCAGTGCCCAATTATGGCCTCACTTGCACACACTCCTTCTCCCTTTGACAAGTATAACGCACCGAACTAAAGGCCACCAGCCAGAGCCGAGCCTGACAGACCACTCCATGGATCCCCCTCACCGCATCATTAGTGTGTGTGTGTGTGTGTGTGTGTGTGTGTGTGTGTGTGTGTGTGTGTTGTCTTGAGAGTATTGGCTATGCACCTCTACTTGTTGCCAGTTTACATAAACAGACAACTGGTCTGCCAGTAAGTGGATGAACCACACACATCACCTCGTGCCTGCACGTCTCCACCAGCACTTGCCTTCAACACCCTTCTTCACAGGATTTATGCACGAGATAGGTTATGGTTTAATGCTACCTATATCGGCCAGTTACTCAAATTTGTTTTCATTTTTCAATCCTTTTCCCATCAGCATCGTAGAAAGGAACCTACTCCACGAAGACCACACAACGTCGATATGTACCCAGTCATAGTGAGGATCACAGTTGTCGACAAACATCGCACCTCACATCACAACCACTTCACCAAAATCTGTAATTCTTATCAATTTTTCACTGTAATTTGAAAGTCGCTTTATTTTACTCATTGTTATAGATCACATTCATTTCTCCATCAAAATCTGTAGTTCATATCCTTTTCTTCACCAAAATAAGTACATTATCATATTTTCACCGACAAAATATGTGGAATACAGCAGTTCCTTCACCATGATATTTGGATCTATGTACCTTCCCCACTACGACACACGCATCATGCTAGCTTCTCAAGCAAAATATGCAGGACACAGTATCTTTACCAAAATACGAATATCACAATAGTTTCTCCACCAAAATAGTAGATCACAGCAGTTTCTCTACCAAAATACGTAGACCACAACAGTTTCTTTACTAAAATACGTAAATCACAGCAGTTTCTCCACCAAAATACGTAGATAGCAGTTTCTCTTCCAGAGTATGCAGTTCACAGTATTTTCTCCACCAAAATATGTAGACAGCAGCATTTCCTCCAACAGAATATATAGATCACAGTAGTCATCACACCAGAATACGTAGACCACAAGCAGTCTCTCCTCCAAAATACGTTGATCAAAGCATTTTCTTCACCAATATTCGTAGATCACAGTATTTTCTCCTCCAAAATATGTAGACAACAGGATTTCCTTTACCAGAATGTATGTAGATCACATTAGCTTCACTCAAACACGTGGGTCCTTTTAGTTTCTCCACCAAAACTCGTAGATCATACTAGTTTCTTCACCAAAACTCGTAGATCATAGTAATTTCTCCACCAAAACTAGTAGATCATAGTAGTTTCTCCGCCAAGCAGTTTTTCTCCGCCAAAATTACATCTCCAGCAGAACAAGATAATCGTAGGTCTTTCTCCCTTGCAAAACTCGTAAATCGCTCTCTCTCTCTCTCTCTCTCTCTCTCTCTCTCTCTCTCTCTCTCTCTCTCTCTCTCTCTCTCTCTCTCTCTCTCTCTCTCTCTCCCTACCACACCCATGTGATGGAAGATATGAACCTTTCGCTGAGCACCCGCTCCTCCCTCACCCAAAGACTCCCTCTCGCCATTGCCCCGCCGGGCCAGAGGGTCGCGTGGATGGGTGGTGGCAGCGGTAGAGAGTTGGGGTGTTTATGGGTCCCTTTCTACCCCTCCCCCATAAGGTGGAGATGAGGGAGGGGTGAGGGAGGGTAGGGGGAAAGCGGTGAGACCCTCCTCCCTCACCACTGGATCAGTAAAAGCTATCGTCCCTCGTGCTGCAAGTACCCAGGCAGGATGTGGCCCGGCAAGCCTCGGCCTTGTTACGTCATAACGGGCCAACATGAGTGGCGGTCGTGATCATGAAAGTGATGATGACCATGATAGTGATGATGATCATGATAGTGATGATGACCATGATAGTGATGATGATCATGATAGTGATGATGACTATGATAGTGATGATGATCATGATAGTGATGATGACCATGATAGTGATGATGAACATGACGTATTAGGCCCTCACGATATAAATGATAATGATAAGAAGCCTCAATGATTATCAATGACAATGACACAATATATCAGGCATACAGTTGTCATGAACTTGTAACAATGTCTTCTATCCTTTCCCTGCCTCTCCTTCTATCTTGCTCCTATCCACTTAGCATTTAAAGTTTGCGGGATTCGAACCAAGTACCCTGATAGGAGTGGCAGGAGAATGAGAATGACTGTACAACCCTTGAGCAAGATGGTACAGCCAATGAGAATGACGGTACAACCCTTAAGATGGTACAGCCAATGAGAATAAACGATACAACCCTTGAGCAAGACGGTACAGCCAATGAGAATGACGGTACAACCCTTGAGCAAGACGGTACAGCCAATGAGAATAACGATACAACCCTTGAGCAAGATGGTACAGCCAATGAGAATGACGGTACAACCCTTGAGCAAGACGGTACAGCCAATGAGAATGACGGTACAACCATAGAGTAAGACTTTTCGAGGAGAGGAGGAGGTATCATAACGGTCAGCACCCGTGTGGCTGGTTCTCTCTCACAAACTGTTGGAAGCTTAAGCTATACGTTCCTGTCACTGCTTCATTCAGTTCCTTTCTATCTAAGGTCTGCTTACAGACCCATTTTCGTTAAAAGTTCCCTTGGTTCACATGCTGTGGACACCATACTTGTGTCTCCTTCCTCCCACTCATCCCTGCTCTTAACTGCTGTCATCTCCAAGGACTTCTCTCTTAAAGAATCATTTGAAATATTCTTTTCTCTGATTTGATTGTTTTCCCCTCTGGTCCCCTGCCCGACCTAGTGGCGTAAAGGGTATTTGATCAGTGTGTGTGTGTGTGTGTGTGTGTGTGTGTGTGTGGAGAGAGAGAGAGAGAGAGAGAGAGAGAGAGAGAGAGAGAGAGAGAGAGAGAGAGAGAGAGAGAGAGAGAGAGAGAGAGAGAGAGAGAGAGAGAGAGAGAGCTCTCACCTGGTGAGGCTACAGGATGGAATGGTTCTCTACCGTTCCTCAGAGTTGTATGTGTCAACATTCATGAAGATGCTGCCATGGTTGTGACGTCAGGCATTAGCCTACATACGTCATCCGTATCTCCTGGATTAACGAACCTATGAGTGACTGTACGATCCATACAACATGGATATTGGTGCGAGGGTGTGTACTCTAAGGAAAGGAAAAATCTCTCCTTTTCTGTATTACGTTATTTTGTATAGTCTCAGGATATATCAATTCCCTATATTTTTCCTCTTTTATCCTCTCTTGGAAACCCCACATAATGAATAGGGCGAAATCTGCTCTGGAAAAGCTGGGAGTATTGTTTAATTCCTGAAATTACTTTCCCTATAGTTAACTATTCCATATTAACAGAGGTTGTATTCACACGAGTGTGGAGCACTACCCCCATGTCTGTGGAGGATCATCCTCCACATCCATCGTATTGAACCAGAGTGGAAGCAAACGTTTTCCCGTTATGATCCCTCGTTAATCGTCCGTTTCTTTCAGCTGAACTGTTGCTTCCCTCTCTCTGTTCTACAGGTATTGTTTCTGACAGTGTTCTTGAGACGTGTGTGCGTGTGTGCGTCACCAATGCTTAGATCCATGGTTGGCTGCTGCTTCCAACAGTTTGTGTGTGTGGGGACCAGCCACACGACATATCAGTTGTTGATTTCTCTTCTTGTTCATTTCCCTCTTCCTGTAGTCTTATTTATAAAGCTCTTTGAGACAAACTAGCTTCTTATATATTTCTATTCTCAACTTCTCTATCTTTCCTTTCATTCAAGATGCCACAATTAAACTACGGTTTGTTGTTTCTCGTGTCACATCAAAAGAAAAAGAACCATTAAATTCAGAGACGCTTTATTAATCAGGTTTGTAGTTATTAAAAAGAAAGCCGGTGATGGAGTTTGTTTTGGTCGTGCGTATTCTGTGAGAGATTTATGACCTCGTCTCGTGGGTTCATAGTGTGTGTGTTGAGGTCACACATCCAACCACAAGCCATGACGCTGGCGCCGTGGCTGACCAAGCTTCTCACGTACATATACGTGACCGCCTGGTACACACGGCTGGATGGTCTCGCACGTGCTGGCGGCTGGTCCCTCACGTGATGAAGTTTGGTCTCGCACGTGCTGGCGGCTGGTCCCTCACGTGATTAAGTTTGGTCTCGCACGTGCTGGCAGCTGGTCCCTCACTTGATGAAGTTTGGTCTCGCACGTGCTGGCGGCTGGTCCCTCACATGATGAAGTTTGGTCTCGCACGTGCTGGCGGCTGGTCCCTCACGTGATTAAGTTTGGTCTCGCACGTGCTGGCAGCTGGTCCCTCACTTGATGAAGTTTGGTCTCGCACGTGCTGGCGGCTGGTCCCTCACGTGATGAAGTTTGGTCTCGCACGTGCTGGCGGCTGGTCCCTCACGTGATGATATTTGGTCTCGCACGTGCTGGCGGCTGTTCCCTTACATGATGATGTTTGGTCTCGCACGTGCTGGTGACTGGTCCCTCACGTGATGATGTTTAGTCTCGAACATGCCAAAAGTAAATTCCTGAATTAACGAGGAAAAATTCTTTTGAGTTTACCTGGTAAGGTGTATGAGAGAGTGGTAATTGGGTGGGTGTTAAAGCAATGTGGCGTAAATGGTAGTAGTGTATGTGTAGACTATTCGTTTGCTTAGAAGAATTTCTGTGAAAACTGACTGAAATACCTACGACATTTATGGACCAAGAGAAAGCGCCTGGGGATGTTTACTGAGATGTCTTCATGGAAGTTGTTGTGGGTAGGGAGGAAAGGAATTCCTGTGCGTGAATAGGAAGGGAGGAGGAAGGGTAAGTGGTTCTTAAAGAAGGTGAATCTGTTTGTGGATGCGGTGGTGAGGGAGGTGCGTGCCAGGGTATTGAAGAGAGTGGTAGGTCTATAGTGTTGAGAGGTGGGCCTACTTGCTTAGGGCCTGAGGGAGCTGATGTCTGAGTTTGGAAAAGCGTGCGGAAGGAGAAGTGGAAATCTATGTGAAGAAAACTAAGGTAACAAGGTGCAGATGGAGGATGACAAAGGAAAACGTTACTACTGGTTACGGTGAGGTCCCGCTACCTCTGGATATAGAACGATTACTTGTGATCGAATAGTCGTTTTCTATCATGGGTACTGATGCTCAGAGGTTAATGCTCCAGTCTGTCACAGAAGTGCCAGGGAGTCGAACACCTTCTATGGAAGAATATATATATATATATTCCTTCATGGAATTACACGAGAGAATTCTATGCATTTTTTGACGTAATTCTGCCTGTCAGACATTAATAATGAATCGGATTATTTCTAACATTCGAATGATGATTCTACTGAAGTAGATAGACATTGGATCATGAAGAATGTAGAGGCTATGAACAGCTTTTGGACTATGGTAAAAAGACTATTGCTCATTAGTAGTTATGATGCGAGATTTGAGGGACAGACCTCTGATAATTTCTTCCATCTTGAAGTAAGATTTCGTGTGGCTATGACAAATCATGGCAGACACAAAGAGGAGAAACCCCGTAGCCTAGATCAGTGTTGTTGTTGCCTCAAGCACGTGGTATCCACAGTCAGCACATTATGTTACCAAAACATATTAGATACTGCACAAGACGTTGACTCCTGACATGGACACCGGCAAAGGTTTGAAGCCATCATGGCTCAGTTGATAAGTACAGTTACACTGGTCGACCTTATAAAGTATCTGGGGTTTCTACCGTTACTGGGCTACACTCTTCTAGTTGCCTTGAAATCAAAGCAAAAAACTTGTACTGATATTATAGAAAAAAGAAGAGAGAAGTTACTTGCCTATCGACCTGGAGTGAACCAAGAACACAGAACGAGCGTGCAACGACACACTGGTCAGCCAGAGCTGCTGGCATCAAGTGTTGGCGTTCGCGCCGGGAACAGCACGCCTTCTGGATCTTCTCTCTGTTGCCTTTCGTGAGAGCACTCGTCACCCAGGCAGATCATCCACGTCCGTCAAATAAAGTCTTGTTACAGAGGAGCCCATAGTCAGTGTCCACACCTGACTGAGTAGTAGTCTTGGGAACGACTCTATCCACCTGAGATTTTACATTCGTGAAGAAGTTCTGTTTCATTCCGGGTCGTCATCTGAGGGAAGCCATGCCTGGAATGGGTCATCACTTAATATTTACGTTTGTCACGGCGCACAGGCTCACTCAAGACGGAGCTTGAAGTTATTTGTATTTCTATAAAGACATATCGTGATCAGATCCTAACCATCTGTTTACGCTCGTCAGGGAGCTCGAATTGCAGACAGATTTTCATCAAATGTTTTCGTTCGCAATTTCAGTTGATTCTCTAGCGGCGGCAGCGGCCAGATGACTGTAATAATCAGGCTAATCACCATCCAAAACAAGAGAAGTTATGAGATTTTGATGCAGCTTAACTGATAAATGATTGAATGAGCTGGTTTTGCACACATGCTCTCTCTTGTTATCAGGTTTCATGTACTGAAACCAGATCCAACCAAACACATGAAAGACCCACAGACTACTCCGTACCTTGGCCGCTGCCCAGCGGCAGCACATAGCCCCTCATACAACATCGACCCAATTCATTATCATACAATACACCCCTGATCCCTCTTGAATATTCAGTCTTCAGTATTCCAGAGCCTCCTCCACTCTATTTTTCCAAATCTTCCTCAGTTTTCCTTCATCCTTTTCCTTTTGCTCCCTTCACTTAAGAAACATAGGTTCTCTTGGCCAGTCTTTCTTTGCTCATCCTCCCAAGATGTTCGAGGCCATTTCAATATTTCCCCTTCAGCTTTCAATCACACTCCACTTACTGCTACACATTGAAACTGTCATGCCTTACTCAGCCACCCCTCCTCGCTCTACATATCGTCCTCGAGTATTTCATTACCAACACATCCGTCTTCTTTTCATTTGCGTTCAGCGACCAAGACATCCACACAACACTGGCTGAAATAGTATGTCACCTGTCTCCCTATATTTCCATCAATGTATGTTTGTTGGATGCACCGTCATCAGGCATTGAGGACAACTGGACGATGCTTCCATATGATGGCTTGGCCTTTAGCATAAGGGTCAGGTCAAAGGTCAGGCCCAGCATAACTACCGGTCAAACCGTAGCGCTCAAAGTTCGTACCGCCCTGCTCTGGGGTCGTACCGTCGTGCTCAAGGGTCGTCCCGTCGCACTCAATTGGCTCAACTGCCCAGTATAAAGATTAAAGAGAACCACTTCGTCTAGGAAAGTGCTAAGCAAAACTTCGACTTTCGCTAAACATAAGTGATGCCCTGAATTCGCTATATTCATTTGTCCACCTTCTGATCTTCACAAGTTAACCTTACAAAGAAAAAATATAGAAATTCTGAATTGATTTAATGACAGGCCACGTAAGGCCCCAGATCACCCTTGCCAAACCAGGCGAGAAATATACAGTGTTGCGCTCAATAATCTGTCATGAAGCAGTGGAGAAATGTTGAGGAAATATACAAGGAAAACTTCAGGCTCAGTGGAATGATCCCGAACGAATGAACACATTGATCAACATGGCTGTTATGACCCGTGTTTTCTGTCGAAATTCCTGTTCGTTGGTCATGCATTGCTGTTGCCCAATGAGGGGTGCATGTGACTTCAGCAGAGTCTGAAGGTTCAGGGGACGGCACATAGACCTCGTGAGGAAAATGTAATTTTATCTGAAGGGAGACTGTAATTATGAGGCACAGGATCCTCGAGTGAGGGGTGGTCACTACTGTTGCCAGGGTCGTAGCCCACAAGAAGGAGAGGAGCATGTGGGGAACTCAGAGAGAGAGAGAGAGAGAGAGAGAGAGAGAGAGAGAGAGAGAGAGAGAGAGAGAGAGAGAGAGAGAGAGAGAGAGAGAGAGAGAGAGAGAGAGAGAGAGTCAAGAAAAAATAACTGAATTGAGGGAATATGGAGAGGATAAGGAACAGTGTCAGAAGGAGTAGTGGCAGGAATAGTAGTAGTATGACTAGTAGTGGCAGGAGGAAGAGGAGTAGTGGCAGGGAGGAGAATTGGCAAGAGGCAAGGAGTGGTGTGAGGAGGGAGCAGCAGCAGTGGGCGGGTCTGTGAGGCAGCGTAGCCTCGTTCACGTGTGCACTCCCCCCCCCCCCCCCCCCCCACCACCACCACCACCACCACGTCCACAACCAAAACAAACCACTTGTAACCTGCCCCAGTACATATTCTGGCTCTCCACCCTTTCACCAGTACATGTGACCTGCCCCAGTATATATTCTGGCTCTCCACCCCTACACCAGAACATGTGACCTGCCCCAGTACATATACTGGCTCTCCACCCCTCCACCAGTACATATGACCCCTCAGGTATATAGTTAAGCACATATTCTTGCTCTGAGCTTCTTCAAAAGCCCCAAATCATCAAGTCCGACAACATGCATAATCTTGCCTCATCTAAACAGGTTAGGAGTGAGGCTTTATCAACAACATACCAATACAACATGTCTTTTTTTCTCTTCTTTCTTAACTTTGTGGACACCGAGTTAGGTCGCAAACCTGGCAAATACGAGATACCAGGTTCGATCTCTTGCGCGACGGCCTGACAAAACAGTGACCCATAAAGGTAAAAGGAGAGTAGAACCGCCTCATCTTAAACCTGCTCACCTCTGATTATTAATGCATGTGGAACATTCTCACACACACACACCAAAGTGCTCGAGTTTTTCTCTCCTCCACGCCTGTTCTGAATTGGTTTCGTAAGGGATAAAAAGTCCTCACGGGTAATGATTCGTAAGGGTAAGAGATTAGTAAAGGGTAGAGAGATTCCCAAGGATAAAGATTCGTAGGAAGAAGAGTTACCTAAGTGGCAGAGATTCGTAAGGAGAAGAGATTCTAAAATTTCTCTCACTACAATCCCTCACTTTACCTTCATCATTCAAGAAGCAGTTTTGTGACTATGAGATTCTGTCGTTGGAGAAACTTGTTTTGAATATATTTACCAAGGAAGGTCTAATGCCATGGTCCACAGCTGAGCAAATGTATCTTTTGTGAAGTTGCAATCTTATGGAAGACTACCCACTACTGTAAGAAACCAGCGAATGCGGAAATAAGTGAAAGCAGTAGAGACCAGAGATGAAATAAAGTGAAAAACTAAATGAAGAGAGAGAGAGAGAGAGAGAGAGAGAGAGAGAGAGAGAGAGAGAGAGAGAGAGAGAGAGAGAGAGAGAGAGAGAGAGAGAGAGAGAGAGAGAGAGAGAGAGAGAGAGAGAGAGAGAGAGAGAGAGAGAGAGAGAGAGAGAGAGAGAGAGAGAGAGAGAATAAGTCTAATCAGTTAACAGGAAAAAAGGTTATAAGCCAGCTACATAGAAATAATACATGTTAAAAGCCAATAAGAATGGAGAATCAAAACAAATCAAGACTAAAGACTGAACCCATGTCAGATCTAACAAAAGAAGGATTTTCTTCTCTATGGACGGATTTGACGAGAGAAAACTCACACGAGAAAATCATCCGTAATGCTTCGTGCACTTCAAGGTCCCTAACTGCAAAACGTATACAAGACTGGGAAAGGATTAGCAGAAATCATTCTTTGTCACAGAGAGGCAAAAAGGCCTTTGTGCAGAACTCAAACCAGGCTGGTGTATCTAGTGGTCTTTTTTACCGGGGTTATAAATACACCGTCACATATATAAGGGTTTGGGATCCTATTTAAAAGTATATAAGATCTTAGGATCCGACTTACATCTGAGAGTCTAAGATCCTATTCATATAGGTCTTACGGTTCAGGATCCTATCTATATATATCTTAGGGTTTGGGATCTTAATTTACATATTTCCCGTAGACAAAGCAACTCTTTTTGGTTCTCGTTTCTCCTATAACTCCACCTTGGATTATTCTAACATTCCTTCACCCCTGATGCTCCACTTACTAATCCTATACCCTTTCCCGTAATCTCTTTTCGAACTGTTCGAAAAGCGCTTCTCTATCTGGACACAAACAAGACTTATGGTCTTGATGACATCGATCCCTGTGTCCTGAAGGAGTGTGCTGCGAAATTTGCACCTGCGTTTGCTCGTCTTTTCCGTTTATGTTTAAGATACAGAAGTTTTCCTTCTCTTGAAAGCATGCATTTATACATCCCATCCCTAAGACGGGTGACTATTCTGACTCCTCTAAATATTGCCCTGCTGCTTTAATATCTACCATTTCCAAAGTCTTGGAATTCCTCCTCAACTCCCATATCCTCAGACAGCTTGACTCTCACAGTCTTCCGTCTGATCACCAGTATGGTTTCCATAAGGCGAGATCCACTGGTGAATATTTAATCCTATCTTACTAATGTTTCATCATCCTTGAATAGTCTTGGCAATCATATGTAGCTGCCCTCGATGTATCCTAAGCTTTCGACACGGTGTGGCAATCGTGGTCTCATCTCTAAGTTACCCTCTTTTGGCTTCCTTCCCTCACTTTGCTCCTTCATATCTAGCTTCCTCTCCAGCCGATCTCTCTCCATGTTTGTTGATGAATGAGGTCACCGCTCCCCCCCCTGCCCTCTCCTTCTCCATCAACAGCGTTGTTCTTCAAGGTTCTATCCTGTCTCCTATACTTTTTCTACCTTTTGTCAACGATTTCCTTTCTCCTACGAATAACTAAATGCACTCATACTCTGACGACTCAACACTGCATTCCTCCATATCCTTAAATTCTGCTTCGTCTCTCACTCGGTCTGCATCTTGTCTAAACACAACTTTCTAAGTAACCTCAGCCTTGTACAGGATATCTCAGTAGGACAGACGAAATCTGCTAAAGTGTAGCGCCTCCAAGACCCAGTTACCGCCCATCTCTCTATCGAAAATTCCACCTCTTGACTCAGTGAACGTCCTTGGTATTACCTTAACATCAACACCTCTTGAAAACCCCACATTATGGAGCTAGCTAAGTCTGCCTCTAAGAAACTGGGTGTCCTGTGTAGATGTCAAAATTTCTTTTCTTCCGAACAGTTGCCCCGTTTATACAAAGGATTGATTCGTCCTTGTATGGAATTTGTCCTTACATTTTTTTTTTATCTCATCATTCTTACTTGACAGAGTTGAGTCGAAAGCGGTCAATTTATCAATTCTTCAAGGCTTACTTTAAAACACGACCCACTGGCCTTATGCTACAGTGTTGGTTCACTTTCCCTCTTCTATAGGTATTTCTTTGGTTTTTGCTCTCGAAAGCTGGCTGCTTGTGTGCCCACACCACTAGCTAGACCACGCAATACTCGGCAAGCTGATGGGTCGCATGATCACTGTGTGGCCATTAGCTACTCGAGGGTGGGCCGTTTTGATACCTGCTTCTTTCCCTGCACGTCAAAGCTTTGGAACTCTGTACTTTCTCATATCTTTCCCAATAACTATGATCTGGCACATTTCAAAATACAGATCTTTTTTCTTCCTCTAAAATCCGTAGATACCTTCCCTTGTCTCTTCTTTTTCCCCTTCCATTAATCTTTTTACATTGCTAGTAAGGCTCGGCCTTGATGTGGAGCCTCCAGCATAAATACAAATACAAGCAGGATGACCACAGGGGTAGTAGAATGGCCACTGGGGTGGAAGGATGGTCATAGGGCCAACAGGGAGATGGCAGGTTGGTCACAGGGATGGCAGAACGGCCATAGGTGTGCCAGCAACAATGGGTGGCTTGATCCTTCTGTGGGTGGCAGGGTGACTCCAAGGGTGAGTGGCATGATACCCTCAGGTGGTGGTCGATACGGCTATATGCGTGGGTGGCATGAATCCCTCAGGGGGTGGTAGGAGTGGCTACAGGGGCGGGCGGTGGCGTGGGTGAGCACCAACTTGCTCTACTAATAAACAGACAACTTTCATCCCTGGTCACAAAGGTCATAACCCACTGGTTTACATCAAAAGGCCGCCCCCACATCCTCCTGCGCTCGTTACTACTGAAAACTACCTGGCTCGGAAGGTAGTTTGGCCAAAAAGTCCTCCGGATAACGATCCAATTAGGACAGTAATTGCACAAGTGCGTCCTTCAGATAATTACATAATGAGGCAAGCACAGAATGAAGATTATTGTGTAATGGAGGTGATTTGGTCCTATGTGATGGCATTTTCATTGCTGATGTATATAGCTTTAAGTGGATTATTAGCCTTTGATGATTTTATAACTGGAATTATACCGACTCGATATATCTTATAATTTCTCGTTCTGGTGTGGATAGGCAGTCATCTGCTTCGTCCAGTTGACTAATGATGGCCATTCATTCATGCAGCCAGTCAGACAGCGTAACAACCGTCCATACATTCCTCCAAACAGTTTAATGACCGATCATCCGTGCATCCAAGCTTCCCAGTAACCAGATACCCAGCTAGTCAGTCAGTATTATGAGCAGTCATTTTTCCAGAAAGCCAGCTCCATGTCCAATCATCCATTAACTTAGTCAACCAATTGAACGACCAATCATCTAACCAGTCACCAAGCCAACCAACTAGCCAGTCAGCGTAATGACCGGTCATCCATCCATGCAGGCAGCACAATGATCAGTCATCCATCCATACAGGCAGCACAATGACCAGTCATCCATCCATACAGGCAGCACAATGACCAGTCATCCATCCATACAGGCAGCACGATGACCAGTCATCCATCCATCCAACCAACCTAGTTACCTCAGCTTGAATTTTGTTAACCATGAATCGGACTAACACAGAAACTTGTCTCGGTGCCCTTGTAAGCAGGTGCATTTCCCATCATGACTTACATAGAGCAAGAAAACCAGTGCTCCAAGGACCAAATCCTGCAGAGCAGTGCTACTGATCCAAGCCATTTCGTAAAAGGTCTTCTGCCTTCCATAACTCCGTGTTCTCTAATCTACGAAGTTTCTATTTTGCAAGTTGTCACCCATTTGATTTTCTGATTATCTTTTCCAGTGCTTTAAGAACCATATTTGTCACAGAGACAATTCTGTTGTTCAGTGCAATTTTCCGAACTCCTTTCTTAAAGATAGGAATGATATTTGTTCAGTTCCATTTCCTTGGCAACATATCCTTCTTCAGCACATTTCAAATAACACTTTAAACGACCTGTTAAGTGTATCTGCAAACTACTTCAGTATCATACGGAGAGACTTCGCCAGGACCTGCGTTTTATGAGGGTAAAGACATATTAGTGATATTCCTGTGTCTTTTCTAAAAAAAAGTTCACTGCTTTCAAAGACCTCCTCCTCGTTCCATGTCAGCTGTGTTGGAGGCTATAATGTCTTCCACTGTGAAAACACTTTTGAAGATGTCATTCAACTCCTCACATACCTTTACAAATGTCTCTCCTCAGTTCCGGAACCTGATTACTTCCTTTTCATCCAACATTAAACTTCTATTGAATTTATGGAAATTCTTTGGATCATCTTTTACCTCAGTCAAAATAATCTTTCCAAAGTTTCTCTGTTCCTTCATTTTTACCTTATTTCTGCTCAATTCTTGTTCCACAGAACATTCCAACACTTTCTGATATGTTCTATTGAACCAAATCTCATTCTTTTTCTAAATCTTCCATCTTTGCGCACGTGTGTGTGTGTGTGTGTGTGTGTGTGTGTGTGTGTGTGTGTGTGTGTGTGTGTGTGTGTGTGCCCTTGTGTAAACCTTCCGACACGCTTTTTCGCGCACGTGAGAGCGTCTTGCGGCACGGAGAAGCTCGGGAGAGCGTGGAGGAGAGTGGCTGAAGATGAGGCGGCGTAGCAGACTGACACGTGATGAAGCGCATGACACACTGGTAAGTACATGGTAAGATAAAAGTGTGACCCCTTCCTTTGTTAGCAAGTGAGAACATGTGTAAGGGTTGTTCCCTTTGGAGTATGATCCATTTCCTGAGAGAGAGAGAGAGAGAGAGAGAGAGAGAGAGAGAGAGAGAGAGAGAGAGAGAGAGAGAGAGAGAGAGAGAGAGAGAGAGAGAGAGAGAGAGAGAGAGACCGAGGCTCTCAGTGTTACAGAGGGAGAGCGAGAGTTTTTCCTGCATGGCGAGTCTGCCGCACTCTCCTTCTTTCGTTCCCGTAAGAGATGATATAGAACAGAAGGAAAATGAAGAACAGCAGAAATATACTATATAGATATTCAATTCACTCTTCCAGTGAAGAACATCCATATACACCGTATACGAGAGATAAGACTGTGATTTGGTCATTATGTATACCAATCTTACCAGTCATTATAAATGTATACCAGACTTACATAGAATATATAAACTAATTCAAGCCTGTATTGAGCAAGGGGTATAAGTCTATCTGTGTATGTGGGTATCTTTATATGTTAAATGGACATGAATGGACAAGAATGAGAGGAAAGACGTGGAACACTCAGCTTATAAACAAAGAAGAGCAGGAGCTAAGACGCCGTCGGTACACTAGTGTCCACGGATGGTCGTGCAAGGGTCTCGCCTGTCATAACATCTTATTATGTGCACAACACAGGGAACGCTTTACAAGCTCTCCAGTTTGTATAGGCCATCACAAATATTAATGTTGCCATTTTTTGTGTATTAAACGAAATAAGATTCAGTGATATTTCTCGTGGTAAAGGAGTTACAGTTGATAACTGAATTAGCGTTACTACAATGAATACAGTGGTCATGATTTCTATCCCAGCTCCCAGTACAGCACAAGAGATGGAGCCACATGAATGTAAAACTCCCTCTCTGCACAGTACACACACACACACACACACACACACACACACACACACACACACACACACACACACGCATCCTTAACTCACCCAGCATCTTGTACAGGTAAAACTCCACGTTTATGAAATCTTCAGGAATTCACACAGGTGAAAAGCCATATCTAGAAAGCATTGGTATATGGAGCATTTTACTATCCCGGCAGGAGAATGTCAGAAAGGGCGAATACCTAGCAGGGGCGGAGGCTGTGTTCACCTGAATGTCTCAGAGTTGTCTTGATTCAATAGATTTGTGATATGAAAGCTTTTGCGTCAGTGTGTGTGTGTGTGTGTGTGTGTGTGTGTGTGTGTGTGTGTTTGTGCATTTATGAATATAAGTACATTATGTTTTCATGAGTTATATATATATATATATATATATATATATATATATATATATATATATATATATATATATATATATATATATATATATATATATATATATATATATATATATATATATATATATATATATATATATATATATTTATATGTATATCCCTGGGGATAGGGGAGAAAAAATACTCCCCACGCATTCCTCACGTGTCGTAGAAGGCGACTGAAGGGGACGGGAGTGAGGGGGCCAGAAACCCTCCCCTCCTTGTATTTTAACTTTCTAAAAGGGAAAACAGAAGGAGTCACGTGGGGAGTGCTCATCCTCCTCGAAGGCTCAGATTGGGGTGTCTAAATGTGTGTGGATGTAACCAAGATGAGAAAAAAGGAGAGATAGGTAGTATGTTTGAGGAAATGAACCTGGATGTTTTGGCTCTGAGTGAAAGGAAGCTCAAGGGTGAAGGGGAAGAGTGGTTTGGGAATGTCTCGGGAGTAAAGTCAGGGGTTAGTGAGAGGACAAGAGCAAGGGAAGGAGTAGCACTGCTCCTGAAACAGGAGTGGTGGGAGTATATGATAGAGTATAAGAAAGTAAACTCTAGATTGATATGGGTAAAACTGAAAGTGGATGGAGAGAGATGGGTGATTATTGGTGCATATGCACCTGGGCATGAGACGAAGGATCATGAGAGGCAAGTGTTTTGGGAGCAGCTGAGTGAGTTTTGATGCTCGAGACCGGGTTATAGTGATGGGTGATTTGAATGCAAAGGTGAGTAATGTGGCAGTTGAGGGAATAATTGGTGTACGTGGGGTGTTCAGTGTTGTAAATGGAAATGGTGTAGAGCTTGTAGATTTATGTGCTGAAAAAGGACTGGTGATTGGGAATACCTGGTTAAAAGCGAGATATACATAAGTATACGTATGTAAGTAGGAGAGATGGCCAGAGAGCGTTATCGGATTACGTGTTAATTGGTAGGCGAGCGAAAGAGAGACTTTTAGATGTTAATGTGCTTGAGAGGTGCAACTGGAGGGAGTTCTGATCATTATCTTGTGGAGGCGAAGGTGAAGATTTGTAGAGGTTTTCAGAGAAGAAGAAAGAATGTTGGGCTGAAAAGAGTGGTGAGAGTAGGTGAGCTTGAGAAGGAGACTTGTGTGAGGAAGTACCAGGAGAGACTGAGTACAGAATGGAAAAAGGTAAGAACAAAGGAGTTAAGGGGAGTGGGGGAGGAATTGGATGCATTTAGGGAAGCAGTGATGGCTTGCGCAAAAGATGCTTGTGGCATGAGAAGCATGGGAGGTGGGCAGATTAGAAAGGGTAGTGAGTGGTGGGATGAAGAAGTAAGATTATTAGTGAAAGAGAAGAGAGAGGCATTTGGACGATTTTTGCAGGGAAATAATGCTAATGACAGGGAGATGTATAAAAGAAAGAGGCAGGAGGTCAGGAGAAAGGTGCAAGAGGTGAAAAAGAGGGCAAATGAGAGTTGGGGTGAGAGAGTGTCATTAAATTTTAGGGAGAATAATAAGATGTTTTGGAAGGAGGTAAATAAAGTGCGTAAGACGAGGGAACAAATGGGATCTTCAGTGAAGGGGGGTAATGGGGAGGTGATAACAAGTAGTGGTGATGTGAGAAGGAGATGGAGTGAGTATTTTGAAGGTTTGTTGAATGTGTTTGATGATAGAGTGGCAGATATAGGGTGTTTTGGTCGAACTGGTGTGCAAAGTGAGAGGGTTAGGGAGAATGCTTTGGTAAGCAGAGAAGAGGTAGTAAAAGCTTTGCTGAAGATGAAAGCCGGCAAGGCAGCGGGTTTGGATGGTACTGCAGTGGAACTTATTAAAAAAGGGTGCGACTGTATTGTTGACTGGTTGGTAAGGTTATTTAATGTATGTATGACTCATGGTGAGGTGCCTGAGGATTGGCGGAATGCTTGCATAGTGCCATTGTATAAAGGCGAAGGGGATAAAAGTGAGTGCTTAAATTACAGAGGTATAAGTTTGTTGAGTATCCCTGAGAAATTATATGGGAGTGTATTGACTGAGAGGGTGAAGGCATGTACAGGGCATCAGATTGGGGAAAAGCAGTGTGGTTTCAGAAGTGGTAGAGGATGTGTGAATCAGGTGTTTGCTTTGAAGAATGTATGTGAGAAATACTTAGAAAAGTAAATGGATTTGTATGTAGCATTTATGGATCTGGAGAAGGCATATGATAGAGTTGATAGGGATGCTCTGTGGAAGGTATTAAGAAGATGTGGTGTGGGAGGCAAGTTGCTAGAAGCAGTGAAAAGTTTTTATCGAGGATGTAAGGCATGTGTACGTGTAGGAAGAGAGGAAAGTGATTGGTTCTCATTGAATGTAGGTTTGCGGCAGGGGTGTGTGATGTCTCCATGATTGTTTGGTTTGTTCATGGATGGGGTTGTTAGGGAGGTGAATGCAAGAGTTTTGGAAAGAGGGGCAAGTATGCAGTCTGTTGTGGATGAGAGAGCTTGGGAAGTGAGTCAGTTGTTGTTCGCTGATGGTACAGCACTGATGGCTGATTCATGTGAGAAACTGCAGAAGCTGGTGACTGAGTTTGGTAAAGTGTGTGGAAGAAGAAAGCTAAGAGTAAATGTGAATAAGATCAAGGTTATTAGGTACAGTAGGGTTGACGGACAAGTCAATTGGGAGGTAAGTTTGAATGGAGAAAAACTGGAGGAAGTGAAGTGT
>NC_092230.1:853546-881046 GCF_036320965.1 Panulirus ornatus | reverse complement strand
AGGATATATGTGTCGGAGGTGGAGGGAACTAGGAGAAGTGGAGAACAAATTGGAGGTGGAAAGATGGAGTGAAAAAGATTTTGATGTGATCGGGCCTGAACATGCAGGAGGGTGAAAGGAGGGCAAGGAATAGAGTGAATTGGATCGATGTGGTATACCGGGGTCGACGTGCTGTCAATGGATTGAACCAGGGCATGTGAAGCGTCTGGGGTAAACCATGGAAAGTTGTGTGGGGTCTGGATGTGGAAAGGAGCTGTGGTTACGGTGCATTATTACATGACAGCTAGAGACTGAGTGTGAACGAATGTCGCCTTTGTTTTCTTCCTAGCGATACCTCGCACACATGAGGGGGAAGGGGCCGTTATTTCATGTGTGGCGGGGTGGCGATGGAATGAATAAGGGCAGACAGTATGAATTATGTACATGGT
Source organism: Panulirus ornatus (assembly GCF_036320965.1). Classification (NCBI taxonomy): domain Eukaryota; kingdom Metazoa; phylum Arthropoda; class Malacostraca; order Decapoda; family Palinuridae; genus Panulirus; species Panulirus ornatus. The sequence goes on along the minus strand of NC_092230.1, from coordinate 880,618 downwards.
ATATAAGTATATGTCTGTGTGTGTATATATATGTATATGTTGAGATGCATAGGTATGTATATTTGCGTGTGTTGACGTGTATGTATGTACATGTGTATGGGTGGTAGGGTGGGCCATTCTTTCGTCTGTTTCCTTGCGCTACCTCGCTAACGCGGGAGACAGCGACAAAGCAAAATAAATAAACGATATATATATGTATATATATATATATATATATATATATATATATATATATATATATATATATATATATATATATATATATATATATATATATATATATATATTTATACATAGAATTCATGTGCATGTATTACAGTGTTATTTTGATTACGTCTACAAGTAACCAAAATCAAATAAATCATAAACAAACCCTCATTAACACGACCCTCTCCACGAAAGTCATAAATAAACACAAACAACATGGAAGCTTCGTTGATTACCCAACAATGTTGCAACATTTTATAATGACACACTTACACACTTAAAACTGATGAGAAGGGTGACTTTCAGCAATAAGTGCAAGTGAGACAGTAAGTCTGAGCTTAAATGATAGGATCAAGAACATCCCCACTTTACATGGTTTAGGTGCAGTGTTGACTGGTTCCACAAGGCAGCTTTCTTGTTCAAGGGTCATGCCGTATTGTTCAAAGTTCGTGCCGTTGTATTCAAGGGTCGTACCGTGGTTTTCAAGGGTCGTACCGTCGTGATCAAAGGTCGTACCGTCGTTCTCAGGGGTCGTACCGTCGTGATCAAAGGTCGTACCGTCGTGTTCAAGGGTCGTACTCGTGATCAAAGGTCGTACCGTCGTGTTCAAAAACTTCAGTAAACAATATACACATGACCCACTGTATTTGGCATCGCTCAGAGCTCCCCTGGGACGTGGAGGATGATGCTTGCATACCGAGGAGTGGAGGATGACACTGACCACCCCTGGAGAATGGGGCGTGGAGGATGACACTGGTTCCCTAGCGCGTGGAGGATGACAGTGAAGCTCCACTATTTTTTTCTCAGAAGAGAGAAAGAGACGTGCTGGTTAACTCATCTTTTAATATACAGATAACCCGGGGAAAGAGTGGTTTTGGAATTCATTCAGATACACCTGTTTTAGTATACAGTACACTTATATATGAGAAACAATTGTCCATGATTATAGTATAAGGAACCAAACCAAAGAATACACGATCGACTACAGGATTATAGTAAAAGGACTGAATGCTAATAGCACAGGATCAAATACCAAATCATATCAAGAGAGCTGAATCCTAAAAACATAGGATCGAGTATTACAGGATCGAATATTAGAGGATCGAATATTACAGGATCGAATACTGGATCAGAGTATGCGAAATCATTATAAGAACACGTGATCCAATACACTGTTGCAAAGGTCAAACTCGGTTCTCATTAAGTGATAACCAGCCTGAAATCAAGCCATTCATACGAGCGCCACCTAATGTTCTACACAGAGGAAAGTATAAATCCCTAACTCTCAGAAACATGTTATGCTCCCTGGCTACTATAAGGAACTATAAAGTTTTGTCTACAAATGAAACAGATGTGTGAGAGTCAAACCCCCTGTCGTCTACACTGGTGAAAAACACAGCTGCTCCAGATTTCTCTACCCCAGCGTAACAAACTTTCTCATGGAGTTAAATGTTTTCTTACACTAATGTAATCTTCTTATATTTCTTCCATTATATCAAGATTATTATCTAAGTACCGTCTACTGATAACACACATAGTCTGAAATATATATAATATATATATATATATATATATATATATATATATATATATATATATATATATATATATATATAATATATATATATATATATATATATATGTGTGTATATATATGATTGTTTTTCTATTTATCTGCTCCTAACTACAAGAGAATGGGTGCTTCTGAGAACAGCGGAGAAAAACACAAACAAGAGAAAGGAGTCAATAAAGTGACAAGGAAATCACTGTGAAGAGCAAGAACCACTAGGGAGCGCCAAGAACCTCTCATCATGGCCAAGAATCACTACAAAGAAAAAGAAAATTAAGAAGATCTCGAACCTTTAAAGAAGGACGGAAACCGCTTGAGAGAACCAGGAACCAGCAAGAACCAAGTACCGGGAAAGAGAGTCAGGAACCAGTAGGAAGAACTAAGAACCAGTAAAGGGAGCCAGGAGCCAGTAAATTAAGGGGCCTGGGTAGACTTTCCCTGGGTTGGGACACGGCCAGGGAAAGTGAGACTAAGATACCTCTATAGTGAGTCATGCCAGGAATGTTGACACCCATCCATAAGTTGCCTCGCTGACTCCCCTGATATGCCCTCTCCTGCCTCGCTGTCTCACTGCATGGGTAGGAGAGATAACAGAAGCTCTCGTGTTCCATGACGAGGTTATCTACTGGATGACGGTAACTTTTTCCTAGTCTTTATATCTGGTGAAGATGGTGACAGGACAGTACAGCAGAAGGCTCCTCCCCACTCACCATTCCCTTTGGCACAACAGTCGACAGGAAGAGAGGTTTGATGCAGCATCACGTGGTATGTACAGGATATACAGCATTGGGATTCCTTAGAAAAGTGTGAAAATCATAACTTGACCTAATTATGACTAGATGCTCTAGGTGGGAAGCCACTATGAAATAACAAAGTTGTGCGTTAACAAGAAATCAAAATATGTTTGACCATCACGAACAGACGTATTGACAGATTTCTAATACTTCTGAAATATTTGTTAAGCCTTGACTTAAAGGTTCTAATAGTCTTCGCACTGACGACATTTGGTGTATGTTTGGTCAGGTCTTCTACAACTCAACGGTCTGAAGAAATATGAAAAAAAGAGAATTCTGGCCTCGTGTGAGTCGTAATGCGGTCCTTGCACTGTACCCACCCCCTCGTGTGGCAGCTCTATAACACGTGATGTGGCACCTCCAGACCTGGTGTGGCACCACAACATATGGTGTGGCACATCCACACCCGGTGTGACACCACAATAGCTGGTGTGGTACCTCCACACCTACTGTGGCACCACAACACATGGTGTGGCACCTCCAGACCTGGTGTGGCACCACAACATATGGTGTGGCACATCCACACCCGGTGTGACACCACAATAGCTGGTGTGGTACCTCCACACCTACTGTGGCACCACAACACATGGTGTGGCACCTCCAGACCTGGTGTGGCACCACAACATATGGTGTGGCACATCCACACCCGGTGTGACACCACAATAGCTGGTGTGGTACCTCCACACCTACTGTGGCACCACAACACATGGTGTGGCACCTCCAGACCTGGTGTGGCACCACAACATATGGTGTGGCACATCCACACCCGGTGTGACACCACAATAGCTGGTGTGGTACCTCCACACCTACTGTGGCACCACAACACATGGTGTGGCACATCCACACCCGGTGTGACACCACAATAGCTGGTGTGGTACCTCCACACCTGCTGTGGCACCACAGCACATGGTGTGGCACCTCCACACCTGGTGTGGCACCTCCACACCTGGTGTAGCACCACAACACCTCTCCTGGCCTCGCATCCGCCGGTGTCCATAAGCAGCCAATCGCATCTTCACATAACATAACATGAACTATTTACATAACGTCACATACTATCTCCCTCACTTCACATAGCCGGACACACGCTTACGCAAGATGACCTTAAGCAGCATAACGAAACCTTGTATAACCAGAGAGGATTTCACCTCCCCAGATAACTTTACATGACGTAATCAGACCTCACATAACTTTACATTCCTTTTGTAATATCATAAAGGCTTATGATTTGTATTAACACCACGTGATTTCACAGTGAACCCACAGTTCAACATAACCATATATATATATATATATATATTCTTTTTTTTTTTTTTTTTTTTTTTTTTTTTTTTTCAAACTATTCGCCATTTCCCGCGTTAGCGAGGTAGCGTTAAGAACTGAGGACTGGGCCATTGAGGGAATATCCTCACCTGGCCCCCTTCTCTGTTCCTTCTTTTGGAAAATTAAAAAAAAATTGAGAGGGGAGGATTTCCAGCCCCCCGCTCCCTCCCCTTTTAGTCGCCTTCTACGACACGCAGGGAATACGTGGGAAGTATTCTTTCTCCCCTATCCCCAGGGACATATATATATATATATATATATATATATATATATATATATATATATATATATATATATATATATATATATATATATATATACATATATATATATATATATATATATATATATATATATATATATATATATATATATATATATATATATATATATATATATGTATATATATATATATATATATATATATATATATATATATATATATATATATATATATATATATATATATATATATATATATATATATATATATATATATATATATATATATATATATATATATATATATATATATATATATATATATATATATATGTATACATATACATATATATATATACATATATATGCTTTGAAATGGTTTGGGCACATGAAGAGAATGAGTGAGGAAAGATTGACCAAGAGGATATATGTGTCGGAGGTGGAGGGAACTAGGAGAAGTGGGAGACCAAATTGGAGGTGGAAAGATGGAGTGAAAAAGATTTTGAGTGATCGGGGCATGAACATGCAGGAGGGTGAAAGGTGGGCAAGGAATAGAGTAAATTGGATCGATGTGGTATACCGGGGTCGACGTGCTGTCAATGGATTGAATTAGGGCATGTGAAGCGTCTGGGGTAAATCATGGAAAGTTCTATGGGGCTTGGATGTGGAAAGGGAGCTGTGGTTTCGGGAATTTATTGCATGACAGCTAGAGACTGAGTGTGAACGAATGGGGCCTTTGTTGTCTTTTCCTAGCGCTACCTCGTACACATGAGGGGGAGGGGGATGTTTTTCCATGTGTGACGAGGTGGCGATGGGAATGAATAAAGGCAGACAGTATGAATTGTGTGCATGTGTATATATGTATGTGTCTGTGTGTGTATATATATGTGTACATTGAGTGTATGGGTATGTATATTTGCGTGTGTGGACGTGTATGTAAGTACATGTGTATGGGGGTGGGTTGGGCCATTTCTTTCGTCTGTTTTCCTTGCTCTACCTGGCAAACGCGGGAAACAGCGACAGAGCAAAATAAAATAAATAGATAGATAATATATATATATATATATATATATATATATATATATATATATATATATATATATATATATATATATATATATATATATATATGTGTGTGTGTGTGTGTGTGTGTGTGTGTTTGTGTGTGTGTGTGTGTGTGTGTGTGTGTGTGTGATCCAGTATAAGAAAAAACACAGGAATATGGTAAATGATAAGTTCTCACGTGCACTTTCGTGTCATGATCATATCGTCAGGGGAGATACAAGAATGAGACAGAAGACGTAGAACAGTCAGTTGATATTCAAGCAGGAGACGTAGCTATGACGTCTTTGGTAAACAAGCGTCCGGGTTGGTGGTTTTCGGGTCTGGCAACACGCCTGTTAGAAAATCTTATATTATGTGGAAATGAAAGGGAACCTTTTACCAATTTTCCCGACAATAGAGCTATCCAATTTGTATAGACCTTCGCTAATACTAATGTTACAGTTCTTTATGTATTAAGTAAGAGAAGATTCAAATATATTTCTCGTGGTTAATAAGTGGATTGGCATTATTCCAGTTGATAGAATGATCATAGTTTTTAACATGATTAAACGAAGCATTTCATTCTTGTCCTGTTCTCATACTATATTTATGTTGCTTAAGTCTAACGTAATGATCCTTACCAGTATGAGGAGAGGGAGACATGGCTCTACCCCAGGTGAGGAGAGGGAGACATGGCTCTACCCCAGGTGAGGAGAGGGAGACATGGCTTTATCCCAGGTGAGGAGAGCTCCGGAGACATGGCTCTACCCCAGGTGAGGAGAGGGAGACATGGCTTTATCCCAGGTGAGGAGAGCTCCGGAGACATGGCTCTACCCCAGGTGAGGAGAGGGAGACATGGCTCTACCCCAGGTGAGGAGAGGGAGACATGGCTCTACCCCAGGTGAGGAGAGGGAGACATGGCTCTATCCCAGATGAGGAGAGCTCCGGAGACATACAGTTGACTCAGATCACCTTCCGTCCGAGTTTCTCCGATATGTGAGGCAGCGCACCATCGACCATAAGTTGTGTTGTTGAATATAATAGTTTTATGGCTGGGTAGACCGGCCGATGGCTTTCTCTTGTTCTGTTGGCTTCCCGCCATGTTTAGGCTGTTCCAGTGCTATTTTTTGCCTGAAAATATTTTCGTCTTCAACTTCAGAGATGTTTTGCGTCATCTGCTGTGATGATTGGATGGGATGGCTTTTTTATTTCAAGAATTTTTTGTTGTTTACAGTTTTATGGTAGTTACTTAACATATCAGCATAAACAACAATAGTTTTTCCTTAAACTTATCACTTTCGCCACATATTTTGAAATGGTTTGTTTGTTCGATCATTAAAGGTAACCTACAACGTTCCAGTATTTTCCAGAATTCAGTGAGATTTTCAGTCTTTCGAGTCTTCTAAATACATTTTGAACCAATTATTATGTCCTGTAATTTTTCTTAAAGATCATGCACCACGTTTGTGATCAAATGAATCAAAAATACATAAATGCAGTTGCCAATATTTTCTCTTAGATTCAGTGTCAAGGATGGAAAGTACTGAAGACCCGTTAATGCTTCAGCTGGGATGATAAATTTGCAGAAGAAAATGATTATTGTCGTAAATGTTGATGGTTCCATTGTCTTCCCGGAAATAACGGTTTGAGAGCATTTTATCTGTTCTGTGTGGAATATAATAATTAACTTGTCTTAAACGCTAGATCATCGCTGTTCAGCTTGATGAAAAAGACAAGAATCTTGTTAAAGAATTTGATTCTTCATTGTTTCTATCTTCACTCTCTCATCACCATTATCATCAGTCTTACTGTATCCTGCATAATTATCTATATGGTCTATATCATCATCTATATGGTCTATATCATCATCTATAAGGTTTATATCATCATCTTGACCAATACCTTCAACACTGTTGACCCTGTCATCATCACTATGGCATCCACCTCAACCACCTCCCATCCTGTCACTATCACTACGGCTTACCTCACCATCCTCTCCGAGGTGATCACCATCACTTCGCGCAGAGTGTCAGGACGACTGTAACTGTAGACAGTCCAACGCCGGAGATGACCAGCTGGCCAGGCGGAGGCAGCCAGCACTGGGATTCGATCCTGGGTACGTAGGGAGTTGCTGCAGCACCCACTGGCCTGAGCACCCCGCCGGGCCCTTCCTCGGAACAGATTCCTCTCACATCTCTAACACTCAAGTTATTCTGTCCTCCATTACATGATCCTCCTTTCCCTCACTCTAGTTCACGATCCATTCATTCTTGATCTAGTCTTCCTCTTGGACTACATGGTTTGTGACACTAAACACACAACCTAAGGTTATTCTGGACCTAAAAGAGATATTTTAGTCATATAACTTTAATTAGAAATGAAAAATCTCTATCACATTCCCGTCTGGTTTAGAACGGTGTGCAGGCATGATGATGAATTTGACCTGTACTTGCACCAATAATGATCACACACACACACACACACACACACACACACACACACACACACACACACACACACACACACACACACACACACACAAACTCCGTGGTGTAGTGATTAGCGTTACTGACACTGAGTCAGCACGTGCCCGTCCGGGGTCAGGCCTGCATGGGTTCGAATCCTGAGCGGAAATCGGCCTAAACTCAATGCAGGTGCTTCTCTCCACACGGAGCTGGTCGATAAATGGGTACTGGTTTGAGCTGGTATGTGTGTGTGTGTGTGTGTGTGTGTGTGTGTGTGTGTGTGTGTGTGAGTGTGTGTGTGTGTGTGTGTGTGTGTGTGTGTGTGTGTGTGTGTGTGTGTGTGTGTGTGTGTGTGTACACATAGGAGTAGAGAGATGACACATATATACAAGATTAAGAGACGGGGCAACACGAGTGTAAAACTCTCTCCTCGTAACACAAATAGTAATCCCACACACATTATCTCACTTCACTGTAGAGGGAGCAGGACACGAGAAAACAGGATCATAAAGGAATCTAATAACGTGATCGATTCACACAAGGACACAAGAGGGATCAGTCCACCCTCAGATCCCCAGCTAGCTATAAGAGGGATCGGTTACCCTATATTGTATGCATATAATAAAATCTTCATGTCTTTCGATAAAACCTTCCTCTGGCTCGATCATGAATCTCTCTCTCTCTCTCTCTCTCTCTCTCTCTCTCTCTCTCTCTCTCTCTCTCTCTCTCTCTCTCTCTCTCTCTCTCTCTCTCTCTCTCTCTCCTTAACTTAAACCCTTCACCTCGTTTGCCACTGGAGGTCAATCTAATGACCCCTTCCACTTGGTATGTGATGGGAGACCTCGCATAACGAATCCAGCTGTCTGTGGTACAACATGCGCATTATACCTCCACTTGATACGTTACAAACTGAATATACACTACCCCCACATGATGTGTCTACCGCCACACACTACCTCCACATGATGTGTCTACCGCCACACACTACCTCCACATGATGTGTCTACCGCCACACACTACCCCAACATGGTGTGTCTACCGCCACACACTACCCTCACATGATGTGTCTACCGCACACACTACCCTCACATGGTGTGTCTACCACCACATACTACCCCCACATAGTGTGTCACTACCACCACACACTACCCCCACATAGTGTGTCACTACCACCACACACTACCCCCACATAGTGTGTCACTACCACCACATACTACCCCCACATAGTGTGTCACTACCACCACACACTACCCCCACATAGTGTGTCACTACCACCACACACTACCCCCACATAGTGTGTCACTACCACCACACACTACCCCCACATAGTGTGTCACTACCACCACACACTACCCCCACATGGTACACCATGCGGTCGGTACGCGGACCTGGGGACCAGGAAGAAAGCGACGGGTCACACCCACAGCCGGGCAGCTGCCTGGCCGGGGCTTTCCTATAACAAACGTCCACATGAACAATAAACTGAAGATGAAGGTGGTAGAGGTGGTGGTAGGGGTAGGGTGGTAGAGGTGGTGGTGATTGTGGTGGGGGTTCCTAAGGGAAATTACATCATTACTTCTAATTCACTTCATCTTCATTGATCACACACACACACACACACACACGCACGCACGCACACACACACACACACACGCACAGGTGGGGACCCACGAGAATGCTATGCTGAGCAGTGATGGTGGAAGATATCAGAAGCACAGATCAGTGTGGTAAAGGTCAGAGGTCATACAGATAATGTAAACAGAATAAAGTATATATGTTTGTGTGTATGTACATGTGTGTATACCATAATATTACTGATAGGAGAGCGCTATGACCGGCCACCATACACCAAGTCTTGGGTATTGTTACACATGTACACAACACTGGCTCCTCATGTGGGAATGAGACAAGTAGGAGAGCAGTCGTCCAACCTCGTTATCCCAACACGACGAGTAATCTTTATGCATCTGTCCCGGACTCGTAGACCAGGTGTCACTACTGAACACGGCTGGTGGTGCTTGGAGGGAGGGAGAAGTACACAGAGTTACCTACATACACAGATCACACGGACCCAAGAGGGGAGGTCTGGTCTTAACGCTGAAAATATAAAAGTGTCCTTCAAAGCAGTAGGAGAGAGAGAGAGAGAGAGAGAGAGAGAGAGAGAGAGAGAGAGAGAGAGAGAGAGAGAGAGAGAGAGAGAGAGAGAGAGAGAGAGAGAGAGAGAGAGAGAGAGAGAGAGAGAGAGAGAGAGAGAGAGAGAGAGAGAGAGAGAGAGAGAGAGAGGATGTAGACCTCCCTCACATGATCATTCGTACACAGTGTACGTAGCTTCTCCATCTCATGAATGTCAAGTGAGGCAGGCCTTGGTAACGCTGGTGTTGGAGGTGATGGTGGTGTTGGTAGTGATGGATGGAGACGCCGGTCTACAGATCGTGTAGAGAAAGGCTCTTGCAGTAAACATGTCATTAAACACTTCCAACAAAAGCCATAAATCTATCAGAATTATGGAATAAAATACATGCCTGGCATACGTAAGTTACTGAGGCTCAAAACTAAAAATGTTTATTTGGTATAAATCTTGGTAGAATAAAAACCATTGATAATTTATATTATTTAACAGCAGGAAACGCCGCAGAGAAGGCCAGTTCTGTCATGAATTTTCATTGTGCACCGCCATGAGGAATGGACTAAGAAATAAACCCGTCTTTCATGACTTTTGGGGAAGCTTTGTTGATCTTAATGTATCAGTTTTAGGTAACCTAAGGAATGAGCGAAACTGTGTATAGGGGTTTTGTAGATAGCATGGGGGGGGGGGGGGGACCCTTTCTATCGTAAGGGAGCCCTAATGAGGCAAGGATGCCTCCTCCCTGAAGGGCGCTCTGGGGAAACATACCTGTGGAGATGAGGAGTAGAATGAAGTGAGGAAATGAGACGAAGGGAGTAAGCCAAGGTGTGTGGGCAGGGGGGGGGCGGCGGAGGGTAGGAGACTGAGAGGGAAAGATGATTATTTGCCTGATTCGTGGAATTCTTAAAGTTCATGGTCACGGGATATGGCGTGCGTGAGGTCTGAGGTGCTGGGCTAGCGAGAGAGAGAGAGAGAGAGAGAGAGAGAGAGAGAGAGAGAGAGAGAGAGAGAGAGAGAGAGAGAGAGAGAGAGAGAGAGAGAGAGAGAGAGAGAGAGAGAGACCATGCCTGGTGTACGTCAATACATGGCGTCATGCTAGCAGACCTTCAACAATATGCCTGAGTCCCCCTCACCTAAACTCACCTGATCACACCTTGATCCAGTGTCATCCCCCTTCCCCCCCCCCCCCCCCTCTCTCTCTCTCTCTCTCTCTCTCTCTCTCTCTCTCTCTCTCTCTCTCTCTCTCTCTCTCTCTCTCTCTCTCTCTCTCTCTCTCTCTCTCTCTCATTCCTTTGGGAGATTACAACAATGAGGTGATGCAGTAATGCTATCATGAGGTGATGCAATGATGATATGATGAGGTGATGCAGCAGTGATATTATGAGGTAAAGAAGCAGTAAGATGACACTGAGAAGTTCTCTTTTCTTTTTTTCAGAGAGAGGCTTATACACTATTTTTCTGCCAAATTGCAGAGACCTTCACGTGAGATTTTATACCTGTTGTGGGCTTCCTTACATTCGTATGAAGCCCAGCAGGCTAACATGCAGTATGAAGGCTGTGTCCTACATCAAAGTACCCACAACAGGTCACTATGCAATAAGAGAGACTACGTCCTACATCAAGCACTCACAACAGGTCAACATGCAATACGAGAGGCTCCGTCCCACATCAAAGTACCCCTAGCAAGTCACTACGCAGTACAAAGGTTCCGTCCTGAATGGAAGTACTTGGAACGGGTCATCTTGCAGTTTGAGGGCTGCATTCCACGTCAGAGTACCACAACAGGTCACTCTAGCCAAGACGGAAGGAATGAAACAATATCTCCTGGGACTCAATACAGAGGCTTAAGAAAGGATTTTGTGGTAGGAGACTAGAAGTGAAAATTGGATTGGGGATATTAAGACTGGATTTTGCTTTAGGAATCTAAAGCAGACATTTGAAACAAGAAAGACTGGATCTTGGTTTAGGAATCTATAGTAGACCCTTGAAACAAGAACTTAGACCAGACATCAAGAATATGGATTAGGACAAAGTTGGGAAAATAATGAAGAACAGTTAATAAGGACTGAAACTGGAGGCAGAATCTTTGGTAAAGGAGATGACAGAGGAACTCAAGGGACTGAATTCATGCAGGAGTTTGGAGTACGACCCTTGGAGGCAAGAGTTCCTGGAGGAAACCTGGAGAAGATAGGGACATCTGGTCTTAAGGAAGGGACCTCCTGGAACAGGGTAAAGGCTGGACCTTCAAGATGGGCTCAAGGTACGTTCTAAAAGTACCAACTTAGGGCAAGGAGTCTTAGGTAACTATTTAGGTGTGGAACTGGGGAAAGAAACTCTACGTTACTGACAGTAGAGACTTTGAAAAACGATATGGGCGAGTCCTTGAAAAAACTGACGCGGGATATTGAAAAGAGACCTAAAATGGGGTCTTAAGGCAGTGACTTAAAAAGTTTTAAAAGAGGTCATCAGGCAGGGAACTTCGGCACACCTAAAACATTGCTCTGTGATAGGAATTTAGGGAAGGAACTTGACGCAAGTGGAGGTACCAGAGACACTACTTTCTCCCAAGGTCATTTAGCGGCCCCACGTACCGGCCCCTGGCTGAGGTAGTAGCGCTAACCACTTCCCTCTCACTCACATCCCTCTCACTGACCAGGTCCCTCTCATCAACTAACTCCCTCTCACCAACCACGTCCCTCTCATTACCTGGGTCCCTCTCATTAGCTATGTCCCTCTCACCAACCACGTCCCTCTCACTAAGAAAGCCCCTCTGCTAGCCTCGTCCCTCTCAGCTGATGTCATTAGAATCTGAATTCATCAAATAACGATGACCTTATGATATCATCATCACTATTGTTCTTTAATTCTTGCTTAATACTTCGTTGTTCACCATATACGTCAGGTTGTCCACAATGTGCTTAACCTAAACTTAGGTTACTGGGCACTGGAAGAATGTCACCTACTACCTACTTAGATTTTTACTTCGCCACCACCCAACACCCTCTTAGATATTTCTTTACCACCTAGCACCTCCTAAGATGCTTCCTTCCCTACCATCCACCACCCACTGATCTGTTTCCTTCCCTGCCACTATCAATGGCTGATTGATCTATAACACTGACGCAGGGAAGAACATAAACAGAGACTTTGACAAGGACCTTGAAGATTGCAGGACTTGAAATAAGCTCCTGGAAAGGGACGGTCAGAGATCTAGAATAAAGTCCTAGAAAGGGAGTTTGTAAGGTTGTGAAGAGAGACTTACAACAATGCTCTGAGAAGAGACTTAGACAAATACGTAGAACAAGGTCCTTAGGGAAAGACTTGGTCAGAAACATAAAACCAGGTCTCAGAAATATAACTGGAGATTTGAAACGTACAAAATATGTCTCTACTTATTTCAATGTAGACTTAGGAAGATTTCTATACACTGACGTTTTACGAAATAGATATGTTAGATTTGAGACTTGAATTTGAATTAGTTTAATCATTTATTTTTCTGGTTTTATTTCTGTCATTTACATGTGGTACTTGAGGTAAGAATTACTTCAAGTTAATGTTTTGCTTATGATTTATCAATCTATTTTTTTGTTACTTTTGTCGGAGTGGAGTACCGTCTGAGCGGAGAGGAGTACCGTATGAGCGGAGAGGAGTACCGCATGAGCAGAGAGGAGTACCGTATGAGCAGAGAGGAGTACCGCATGAGCAGAGAGGAGTACCGTATGAGAAGAGCTGCTCTCTTTCCTCCTTCCCCAGGTGGAGTGAAGGTGCCCTCTGAGCGGGTACTTGTGCTCCAAAATGTTCCCTCCTTCCTCAAGTGGAGGGAAGGTAACTTCTATGCAATTAGTCTTGGCCTGACGTGCTCCTCCCCTTTGTCAGCTTGTTTTTACCACATGTGAAATATCTCACTTTCTGTCAGCTTCTCTCTCTCTCTCTCTCTCTCTCTCTCTCTCTCTCTCTCTCTCTCTCTCTCTCTCTCTCTCTCTCTCTCTCTCTGGGTCCTCCCTCCCCACTGGACCAGCCAACCAGCCAGCAGCTGGGTGTCTGGATAGGCGGTACCTTGACCCGGGCCAAATACCAAGTATCACCACCACCACCACCACCGCCCACCATCTTCTCCCTCATTCTCTTCCACTCCCTCATTTATCCTTATCTCCTGTGTCTCCCTGATTAACCTGGTGCCCCGTAAACTGAGGCACCAGAAGGCACCCGCTACCTTGGACTGAGTGAGGTACGATGGTACATATGTTAAACTTAGGTTGCCGCTACCCGAGGAGACAGCCAGTGTTACCAACATTATGAGGGGAAAACAACGTCGCCCTTGTGACCTGGGATACAATAGACATGGATCGATCTTCAACGACTGCAGGAGTGAACGTGGATCTTCTATACCTCCCTTGGAGGCAGCTGAATGGCTTTGACGACCGAGCAGATAGGATATCTATCTATCTGTCCATATATCTATCCACATATCTGTCTATCTGTCTACCTATCTATCTATCTATCTGTCTATCTACCTACCTGCCTATCCATCTATCTTTTTACTTATCTCTCTCTCTCTCTCTCTCTCTCTCTCTCTCTCTCTCTCTCTCTCTCTCTCTCACACTATGTATATATATATATATATATATATATATATATATATATATATATATATATATATATATATATCTATCTATATATATATATATATATATATATATATATATATATATATATATATATATATATATATATATATATATATATATATATATATATATATATATATATATATATATATATATATATATATATATATATATATATATATATATATATGTGTGTGTGTGTGTGTGTGTGTGTGTGTGTGTGTGTGTGTGTGTGTGTGTGTGTGTATTGTATGTGTATATGTACATACGTTAGTAAACAGGTTTCAATTGGCAGGAACATCCTCCTTTCTCCTTTCCCACTCCCTTCTCCCTAGACCTCCACCCCCCATCCACCTTCTCCTCCCTTGCTCGTCCCACTCCTCCTCCTCCCTACCCCCACGGAGGGTTCAGGCACAACACACACTTTCATTTTCAACATCCGAATCTGTTCAGCATGGCCGAGATGGCTCAGACACCCTCTCTCTGCCGCTGGTTCAGCGAGATGCACAGAAATCTCTCTCTCTCTCTCTCTCTCTCTCTCTCTCTCTCTCTCTCTCTCTCTCTCTCTCTCTCTCTCTCTCTCTCTCTCTCTCTCCTCTGGGGTTAATGTAAGATTGTTTCTAACGTGTCGTGTCATGAAAAAGAGAGGTTATGAAGCTTATGTTTGTGTAAGTCTTTAACATAGTTACTTGTATGTACAGACGAAGACCTTGGAGTGTTCGTACGTATGCATATATATATATATATATATATGTATATATATATATATATATATATATATATATATATATATATATATATATATATATATATATATATATATATATATATATATATATATATATATATATATATATATATATATATATATATATATATATATATATATATATATATATATATATAGTGTAGTGGGTGTGATAGTGGCAGTGGTAGTGGGAGAAGTGTAGTGAGTGTGATAGTAGCAGTGGTAGTGGGGGGAGTGAAGTAGAGAGAGAGTCATGCGAGGAAGGAATATGTGCAGTGTGCTGGTGGGTCTGGTGAATGGAAAAATAAACATGAGATGATGGTCGAGTCTATAAGAAGGTTGTATGACACAGTGTATTTTGTCCTGACGGCGAATGCGCGACTGTGGAGCCCAGTCATGCATCAGGGTGAGTGAAATGGAGAGGCAGTAAGAGATGGATGACTTGCTTTGCATAGAAGGAATTTGGAGGATAGATAGAACTAATAATGATGATGTAGTATAGTCATGCACAACATACGGCACATTATAGTTTGGTCAGGAAGATATACAGTAATGCTGTAGATGGTATAAGGAGGATAGGTAAGCCAGGGAATAGAGGGATAGATGTGTCGAAAATAGTTATTAGGGCCAATGATATTGCACCCTCGACCTCGCACCTATTCCTAGGCTAACCTCCTGCCCCATCCCAAACACTTCTGCCTAAACCCCAGCCCAACCCTTAGCCTCCAGCCCCATACCAAGTCCCCCACCAACTTCATCCCCTTGGGACTTCTTAAGCCCAACCCCCTCAGCCCCACCGCCTTCCCCAACACCCACCCTTTACTAGGACAGGGCTACCAACCGGACCTCACCCAGCACCAGGGGGACCAACCATCACTTTCTGTTTTACACTTTCTCTCTCAGTCTCGTTATGCCACTCCAGCGATCCTCAGTTCCTATAGCAACACAGTCCTCCTCTTTAATCTGGCTTATGCTTCAAGCGCTTAGTTTTTCCAATAATAATTTCTCAATAAGAAATACTGTTTCCTTAAAAACATAAAGAAATCAAAATGATCTTACTTTTATCTCTCCTATTTGTTTATACCTATTTGTTTATACCTATTTTCATCTATTTGTACTGTACATAGACGGAGTTCTACACTGGTGAGGCCTCTTACCAAAACATGTCAATATCTGCATCAGATCAGAGAAATATTTCCATTCACACTTTTCTATAAAATTTCAGTGGTAGTATGTCCTCTAGATACTACTTCGTGTTACTTTAGCTACTTCCCTGCCAGCTGATGCGTCAAATGGAGTGGTGGGTGGGGAGGAGCCTTCTGCTGTACTATCCTGTCTCTATCTCTAATAGAGTAAGATTTCAGGATACTATTACTGTCCTCCAGCAGATAACCTGGTCATAGACCATCAGGGCTTGTGTTATCTGTCCTTCCCACATAAATCTAGCCTTCCTCATCCTCCATCGCCATATCGTCCACCTCAATCCTCTTCCTCCTACCTATCCTCCACCACCACTCTAGTTATCGCCACTATTCTTTTTTTTTTAACCACACTATCTCCCACACCAAGATCCTCCACCCCTATCCACAACGACCATCCTCCATTACTATCCTCCCATACTACCACATTGTTCACCATTACTATCCCTTGAACTTTAAGTATTGTAAACATCATTGTAACCTTTAGAGTAGATACAAGAATTTAGTTAACAGGGAAACTTTAGGAAAAACTGTAAGTGAGGTCGTACTGAACTTCAAGCAGAACTTAAGAGCAAACCTCTGGTTCATTTTACAGTTTGAAAATTGTTATATCAAATCATAATCTGCAGATTCTTAGCAAGTTCTCATCCACAATAACATCAACATACATAATGCATAAGTGATTCTTAAGTAGGTAACATGGATCTAACACCATGTCGTCTGCTTTATGTGGTTTTGACCATATTTTCTGGTTCATGTTGTTTTATATTATGTTGTGTGGGTTTAACCATGTCTAGTTTGTGTGGTTTTAACATGTCGCCTGGTTTATGGGAATTTTAGCTATTTTGTCCGGTTTATGTGGTTTTGACCATGTCGTCTGGTTGTTGGGTCAAAGAAGTCATTTATAAGAATTTCACTATCAGAAATGATGATGAAAGGTTTTTATTCATCTGTTTCATTCATAATAAGACTAAGACGTTCGTATACCGTTGTTAATGAAAATACGGAACTCCATCAGGTTAAGATTTCACAAAATATCACACTCTCTTGACTTCCGGGGACGGCGATGGCACAGTCATTCCTAAGTGGGAAAATGACACAGAATTACATTCTATTCGATATTTATTGCAGATGGGTCACTTTGGAAGAGACAGACCCAGGAAATCCTGTATATGGTTCCTTTAGAAAACTGGTTCAATTATTTCAGCATCATCTTCATGAGTCAATTTTAGTTTGCAAGAATCTTATAATGTCAGACAGACTGGGAATACGGTACATGGACAAGAGCCTCCCTGGTGCAGTGGGGCCTCCCTGGTGCAGTGGGGCCTCCCTGGTGCAGTGGGTAGCTTTGAGACCCACCACTCTCATGAACAATGGTTCGAGTCCTGGACTGGGTAAGAGCCAGCCACCCGGCTCACCGCCGACCCAGCTGCTCATCCTCCTCTTAAAGGTTCAGTGAATGAGTAGGTGGTGCCTGGCGTAACCTGAGTGTGTGTACATGTTTGGGGTGTGTATACATACGATTAAGACATGGTACATGTATACAAGATTAAGAGACGGGGCAACACCAGTGTAAAACTCTATCCCCGTAACACACAAATAGTAATCACAGGAGATTTATTAGTCCTGAAATTCATTAGTCTCTTTTCAAGAGATAAAAACGTTTAGATATACGTAACAAAAACCTACAAATATTTAGATAAAGATAAAAAGAAGGCTACAGATATTTCGACAAAGATAACTAAAAAACGCCAGATATTTAGATTTCGTACTTATCCTTAACGCCAATCAAACAGGATCAATCATTTGAATATCAAACGTCGTAACGTCAAAATTCACTTACCATTTCAGCGTTACTTTCGAGGTGAAAGTAAATCCATGCATCAAAGACCTGCTCTCCAGCCCGCCCATCCCTTGGTAGCGCCCAGCGACAAGACAGTGATGAGAGGGAAGCAGATATTGAACGTCGATTCTCATCCTCTCATCACATCAAATACTTACGCTGGAAAATAAATAGATGATATTTCTACTTTCAACAAACCTTCTTCTTTCATCTTATGACAACAGAAGAAGTGTGATCGTCATCTTTGATCCCGCAAAACCAGACATTCACACAACTGTTATGAAGCCCTCAGTTTGGGCTTCCACACACACACTATTGCCTCTCATAACCTTTTGGTAATACAGTGATACTAACAAAAGGCAACACGTTTGCTGTACATGGCCTAGAAATGTATATTGTATTTATGATACATTACCCTATAATCTTCTCTCACAATCCAACATCAAGAGAGCAATATATATACAACGAAATGAGCTCTGGAAAATCCCTTCCCAGTCATTCTTCTGGAGGCTCCCTTCCCTTCAACAGAGCACTTATAAGATCAGGATCGGTGACACAAACATACCGTAAGTGTGTTGAAAATCTTGAGACGATGTTGTACACTACCCTTGTGCATAAACCATATATGTAGGCTGGATGGCAATAGGTCGGTCGCACTGAAGAATTCCATCATCAGTTCTGCTAAGACACATATCTACTTGATGGCTTCTGAATATCTACAGTCACATCTGAGTCTCCTCTGAACAATTAGGAGAGAGGAACAACACAAAGACGATTGAGGAGACACTCCTACCCCTTCAAAAGCAACCATAATTCACGCTCAGTGGCAACAGCAAGCCAGATGAGTAGACACTTTGTTTATCATACTCAAGCGTGAGGAACAGACCCTTGTCTATCCCACTTAAGCCGGAGGAACAGACACACTCGTTTATCCCACTCAAGCCAGAGGAACAAACACTTGTCTATCTTACTCAAGCCAGAGAAACAAACACTCCCGTTACCCCACTCAAGCCAGAGAAACAAACACTCCCGTTTACCCCACTCAAGCCAGAGAAACAAACACTCCCGTTTACCCCACTCAAGCCATAGGAATATTACTCAAGCCAGAGAAACAAACACTCCTGTCTGCCCCACTCAAGCCATAGGAATTGACACTCCCGTCTATCGCATTTAAGCCAGAGGAACAGACACTCCCATTTATCCCACTCAAGCCAGAGGAACAGACACTCCCGTTTATCCCACTCAAGCCAGAGGAACAGACACTCCCGTTTATCCCACTCAAGCCAGAGGAACAGACACTCCCATTTATCCCACTCAAGCCAGAGGAACAGACACTCCCGTTTATCCCACTCAAGCCAGAGGAACAGACACTCCCGTTTATCACATTCACTGGCACCAAGCCTGATGAACAGACAGACTCCCTCCTATCCTAGTCCAGGCAACAACAGATAGACTCCCTCCGGTAGACCCAGCCACTGGCTCCACCTACAACGTCATCACGGGTTAGGCTACCACAGGAGGAACGACCCTTAGCTCCTCCTTCAACCCCCTCTCCCCCTGCCTCGCCCCATTGTGCGACGACGAGGACGACAACAACAACAGGGTAATAACCCTCTCAAGCACCGACGACGTAGGAGACAGAGGTCGGCCGTCGGACACGACCAGCCGCGGTAGTTGTACATTGGCGGGTCAGCGGCCGGGGTGGGAGAGTGGGGGATAAAGGACAAGTAAGATTACTACTTAAGTCTGCATCGAAGTCTCCACGGCGCGCCGGTGGGCCTTAATTCTTTTTTCCCTCGTTCGTGCTACATATTCGGTATCACGTGAATGATGAAATCACGTGTACATATAACACAAATAATGCAACCTTATTTTCATATTCTATCGAGATACACGAGTATGTATATACAAGCTAGATAATATAAGACGATGTATTTTGACAAACACAAGGCGCAAGGGAACATTTCCTCCTGTGCTGAGGGGGCAACGGCCAAGTAAACATTCAAACCACCTCGCCAGATCAAGAGGTGGAGAGTCACCTCGCACATCTTTTGCTTGTGGTCACAAGAACACCCAGAGTTAGCTGTGGACTGGTGATGTCGCATCCCTGTGGGTCAGCTGCCTCTGTGGGCCGACCTATGATGCAGAAATTGATAACAGGATGATGACATGTGGATGATGACCTGCAGACGATATGGGTACATGTCCCCTGATATTTACGCAGTAATGTGGTGTGGTGAACACAAGGGTGAGGTCAGTGCTCCCCTGGCCACCCGCCCTAACCCACCCTGCTAGTTATATGGTCGGTAACCCTGAGTTATAAATAAGTACCTTGTCTCTTATATGTCCCCTCTTGTCTCCTGCTGATCATCGCCCATCCATACATCACTGTGACACCTAACATCTGGCTTTCTCATGCAGTTCGTCTCATTATCTTCATTATCAGCGCGTCATCCATTTTCCTCCTTTTCCCTTTCACTCGTAGAGAAATTCCTTATTTCAATCAGTAATCCTGTCCTTGGAAAGCAACACTCCAACCCGTCAATCATGTGTCTAAAGTTTGCGCGCTACACACCACCTCTCCTGTAATTTCCTCACCCTCATTTTTTTCTTTACGAAATCAATTTCAAGCGCTTGCAATTCCTTCGACTTTCTCTTATTATTTACTTTCGTTTCGCTTTCAAGCAGCGTAGATTGCCCTGTGTGTTCACTCGACAACCTGCTACGAAATGCCACTAAGGCAAAACAATAGCTATTATGAGAAATTTAATTTTCTAAAATGGAATATGTTGATTATAGCGTTGCCTTATGACAAGAGGATGAATTGAAAAATGAATATACACATGATGATGCTACCTTAAGACAAGTAGATGATTTGAAAACTGATACATATAGTTGCGACTGACTGATATGGTCAGTTGAACATACTGAAGTCGTTGGTCAACTCAGTCAAGCTCTTGGCTCTGACTCACGGCCAGGGGCTGCAGCAACAACATACCCTTTGAGAATAGACCGGGGAAGCGAAATAATCATTCGCTCCCATCCACCTCTCTCTCTCTCTCTCTCTCTCTCTCTCTCTCTCTCTCTCTCTCTCTCTCTCTCTCTCTCTCTCTCTCTCTCTCTCTCTCTCTCTCTCTCCGAATCTTTCCATAACTAGCAAGTTAGATCGAAATTATCGAAGCTTTTGATAATCCCAACACCTGTATTACACACACACACACACACACACACACACACACACACACACACACACACACACACACACACACACACACACAAACAATTACGATTGTAGACAAATACACACACAAATGAGCGTATGGCTTAGGTGAAAGGAAAATTATTCAAGGATAGGTACATATCTTTGCTAGGTGCGCGAATAGGTACTTACTCTTGCTAGCTGCGTGGATAGGTAAGTACCCTTGCTAGGTGTGGGCATAGGTGCTTACCATTGCTAGATGTGCGGATAGGTACTTACCCTTGCTAGGTGTGGGCATAGGTACTTACCCTTGCTAGGTGCGCGGATAGGTACTTACCCTTGCTAGGTGTGGGCATAGGTACTTACCCTTGCTAGGTGCGCGGATAGGTACTTACCCTTGCTAGGTGCGCGGATAGGTACTTACCCTTGCTAGGTGCGCGAATAGGTACTTACCCTTGCTAGGTGTGGGCATAGGTACTTACCCTTGCTAGATGTGCGGATAGGTACTTACCCTTGCTAGGTGCGCGGATAGGTACTTACCCTTGCTAGGTGCCCGGATAGGTACTTACCCTTGCTAGGTGCGGGGATAGGTACTTACCCTTGCTAGGTGCGGGGATAGGTACTTACCCTTGCTAGGTGCGGGGATGGGTACTTACCCTTGCTAGGTGCGGGGATAGGTACTTACCCTTGCTAGGTGCGGGGATAGGTACTTACCCTTGCTAGGTGCGCGGATAGGTACTTACCCTTGCTAGGTGCGCGGATAGGTACTTACCCTTGCTAGGTGCGGGGATAGGTACTTACCCTTGCTAGGTGCGGGGATAGGTACTTACCCTTGCTAGGTGCGCGGATAGGTACTTACCCTTGCTAGGTGCGCGGATAGGTACTTACCCTTGCTAGGTGCGCGGATAGGTACTTACCCTTGCTAGGTGCGCGGATAAGTACTTACCCTTGCTAGGTGCGCGGATAGGTACTTACCCTTGCTAGGTATGACGTTTGTAAAGTTGATATCCAGACACTGGAATAAAGCAAATTGACACTCCAGGATTCTTTCCAAGCTTTTTCACCAGAATGTACTGTTACTTCCAGGATGTGAGTATGGAAGAGATGTGTTTACATATCTGAATGTCTGGAATTCTCGCGTGACTTTTACATAAGTTTACACAGATAATGAGAAACAAAGATTCTGTCCTTAAAACTGGCACTAAACTATATTCAAAATTCTTCTTTCTTTCCTCTTCTTTCCTTTCCCTACGTTTCATTCAAAGCCTGGCATCGACCAGGACCTCTGTTCATGACTGAGGACTTCGACATGAAAGAATAAATGAATAAAAAGAGCTTTTCAGACTGGTTCTATACTGTCAATATTGGCATGAGGTCCTATGGATTTCTAGCTTGCTGGCATAAGTAAACTGACTCAAGTAAATCATGAGGTGTGTAAGGAGACACTTCATATCCTCTCCTCATACTTGTCAAGATCCTCGTTGTAGCGGTGGGAAATGACGCCCTTTCCAGTTTTATGACCTACAAATCCCTTTTTACTCATTGAAGTCAAGGTGTTTAGAGAATAATTTAAGAAACACTATCTGTATATTCTTTTAGGATATTCTATGTGTATTTTTAAGAAATGCCATCTGTACATTCTTTTAGGAAATTCTATCTGTATATTCTTCTAAGAAATTCTGTCTATATGTCCTTTTAAGTGACAATTCAATGAAAAAAGAATGATAGAATATAGTTTCAATTCCACATTCATATGATATCTTTTGTAAAAAAAAATGATATAAATTTGAGTGTGCAGTGCTTATAGGAGCAAACTATTTATTCTCTCACAACCAAACGGGGCATTAAAGGTCTAATGAGGCGTGTTTGTTTCTGGGATCTCCCTCATGGAACTTCTTTTCTCTGAATCTTTCATGAGGATCAGTCAGGAGAGGTCACCTGCCTCCGTCTTCACAGGAAGGGCTATGACCACTTCCTGTTTTCCTAGGTGAGGGCCACTACCGCCCACTGGGAAATCTTTATTGAAATACAATTTCTTTTTCCCAGAGTTTTCTATTAGATAGTGTCCTTTTATAGGTAGAAAAAGGTCTCTCTCTCTCTCTCTCTCTCTCTCTCTCTCTCTCTCTCTCTCTCTCTCTCTCTCTCTCTCTCTCTCTCTCTCTCTCTCTCTCTTGAGCAACCAAGACACTGCATTGCCGGGAGCACCAGCTTGTCCATGCTTCCCATAAGACAGTGACCCCAGGTCAGCAAAGGACAAATAGCTGACGCGGGAGGTGGAGGGTGTGTGTGTGTGTGTGGTGGGGGTGATGTGGGAGGGTGGCTTCAGGACCCAGTATACAAAATGGCTCCAGTAAAACAGCTGGCATCATT
Organism: Panulirus ornatus; assembly: GCF_036320965.1. Classification (NCBI taxonomy): domain Eukaryota; kingdom Metazoa; phylum Arthropoda; class Malacostraca; order Decapoda; family Palinuridae; genus Panulirus; species Panulirus ornatus. Next base: position 856,881 of record NC_092230.1, on the reverse strand, counting down.
AGCCAGAGGTGTTTCTGTTCACGCACCCACCATGCACTCAACAGACCCGTGGATTCTTAGATTATACCTTCACACGGGCCAGTGGTGGAGGGGATGTGAGATGGATGTACGCCGGGAAAGGACTGGGGTGACAGTGGGAACTGAGGAAGAGAAGGAGGAAGAGGGAGAGGAGGCAAGAAAGGCCAATAGCGGTCGGCGATCCCAGGACAATCCGCCTATGACTTCCTGATTCTGACCAGACATCACTTTGTGTCACAGCCTAGGCAGGTATACATAAGTGAACAGGTTCCCCTCCCCCCCATCTCTCTCTCTCTCTCTCTCTCTCTCTCTCTCTCTCTCTCTCTCTCTCTCTCTCTCTCTCTCTCTCTCTCTCTCTCTCTCTCTATCTATCTATCTATCTATCTATCTATCACACACACACACACACACACACACACGCCACATCTACACGGATGTGTATAGATGATGGGAATGGTAAATCATGACGGATGAGGATAGAAAATGATGACATAGATGATGATGACATGGCTGGTGGTGACATAGCTGGTGATGACATAGATCTTGATGACATAGATGATGACAGGGATTCAACGTAGCACGAAATACAATAATGATGAAAAGGGGTTACAGAGAAGACATAGATGCACATAGAAAGGGAAAGGATGAAGAGGGTGTGGCTGTGGACCACGGATCTCGATAGAAAGGCTTCAAGGGCTGGTAAGATTACTGGCAGGGGAGGTCAACGAGGTCACCACGGGTCACAGGAGCGAAAGGGTTGAGAATAGGGAGAACAGGAAAGGAGAAGGCTAAGAGAGAGAGAGAGAGAGAGAGAGAGAGAGAGAGAGAGAGAGAGAGAGAGAGAGAGAGAGAGAGAGAGAGAGAGAGAGAGAGAGAGAGAGAGAGAGAGTAGCTGAGAAAAGTGGAAAGAAAGAACAGTAGAGAAGAGTGAAAACAACTCGTCCTCAGGACGAGAACATGAGAAAACTTAAATAAGAGAAAAACAAACAGTTACTTAAGAGTGAACTGATTCTCATGTGACAGTCAGTGATCCTACATCCAGTCTACAGTATACCTCATTACTGACTGTCTGTAAACTCCAGTACTACAAGCTAGTTAGTCCTGGAGTTTCCGAACAGTCCTTAGACCGTTTCTACACCTCTTAGACTGGACAATCGGAATTATAAGTCATTCATTCTTTACACAGTCAAGGAGCAGTCGGGAATGAGACATAAACTCCACATGATAGAAAGCAGGCGAACAGTCACTTATAAGACAGTTAACAGTCATCGAAACAGTCACCAAGTTGCCTGATGTCCCATTTCTCAGTCAGCGCAGTTCTTAGCCAGTCGTTGTTGTTGTTGAGATTAAACCTTCCTGCAACTCAGGAGGTGCGGGCCCTATGCCCTAGGGCGGCCCACCGGTGGTGAGGGACCTAAGCACTGAGCCTAGAGGGTTGGGCTTGTTATCCCACCCAGTCCTCACGAAAGCCAGGCTCCCAGTACACAGCAATATGAGGGATACAGACGGGCAGGAGTCGCCAGGAACAACACACACTTAAACCTCTTTCATGTAACTGCCACAGTCATACCCAGGATGAACTGTCAACTATCTTTGTGGGAGAATAAACTGGCCTTATATGGGAATTCTTCCACCGGACATTATGATCTGAACACACAGCTATACTGCCTCGGGTCAGCTGCACCAACACCTGCAGAGGATATCATGATGAAGACACCTACTGGTAATGATGATCATACTTACAATACAAGTAATGATAAGAGTTTTGATAATAATAATGATGATGATGATACTAATGATAATGATAACAATAACCTCCTCACCATCATCCTCTTAAAGATAAAGATTCCTAATATCCTTATGATATATATATATATATATATATATATATATATATATATGTATATATATATATATATATATATATATATATATATATATATATATATATATATATTATTCTATTTTGCTTTGTCGCTGTCTCCCGCGTTAGCGAGGTAGCGCAAGGAAACAGACTAAAGAATAGCCCAACCCACACACATACACATGTATATACATACACGTCCACACACGCAATATATACATGTCTATACATCTCATCGTATACATATATATACACATACAGACATATACATATATACATATGCACATAATTCATACTATCTGCCTTTATTCATTCCCATCGCCACCCCGCCACACATGAAAATAACCACCCCCTTCCCCCAAATGTGCGCGAGGTAACGATAGGAAAAGACAACAAAGCCACTTTCGCTCACATTCAGTCTCTAGCTGTCATGTAATAATGCACTGAAACCACAGCTCCCTTTCCACATCCAGGCCCCACACAACTTTCCATGGTTTACCCCAGACGCTTCACATGCCCTGATTCAATCCATTGACAGCATGTCGACCCCGGTATACCACATCGATCCAATTCACTCTATTCCTTGCCCGCCTTTCACCCTCCTGCATGCTCAGGCCCCGATCACTCAAAATCTTTTTCACTCCATCTTTCCACCTCCAATTTGGTCTCCCACTTCTCCTCGTTCCCTCCACCTCCGACACGTATATCCTCTTGGTCAATCTTTCCTCACTCATTCTCTCCATGTGCCCAAACCATTTCAAAACACCCTCTTCTGCTCTCTCAACCACGCTCTTTTTATTTCCACACATCTCTCTTATCCTTACACTACTTACTCGATCAAACCACCTCACACCACATATTGTCCTCAAACATCTCATTTCCGGCACATCCACCCTCCTGCGCACAACTCTATCCATAGCCCACGCCTCGCAACCATACAACATTGTTGGAATCACTATTCCTTCAAACATATATATATATATATATATATATATATATATATATATATATATATATATATATATATATATATATATATATATATATATATATATATATGACGTGAGCAAAGAAAAACGTCGGGATTAAACTCACTTTTTTGCCTGAGGTGAGAGTTTCCGCTTGAGTTCACCTCGAGGGCAAAAAAACAAAAGGAACACCTTGAGCAGGAGAGTCCAGGCCGTCACGAAGGTCTTAGCTTACACACGTTGTCTCAGCCTCTGACCTCATGCTGAGGGAGTGTCCACATCTGAACACCTTCACTGATATCTGCCTCAATCATGGTGTCGCTACCTGACAAACGGGATGATGCAAAACTGCAGCTTCTACAAACTAACGTGATAGATGATCATCATATGTACACTGTAATCACTGTTCATAAATGTAAAGTTAGAGGCCATTTACATTTTATGATTAAAGACGTATCTTAGGAATAATTAAATAGATAAATGTG
>NC_092230.1:778546-848546 GCF_036320965.1 Panulirus ornatus | reverse complement strand
ACCTGGAACCATTGTACCTCTTCCATCCCTACTCGGATGCATGTATTACCCTCTCCACCGCATTAAACAATTTTCCATTTATCCCATGTATTCTTATAACCTTGTACTAGGTATCTCCCTCAGCCCAACTATACAACCTCCCCTAGATCCAGGAATGCCACATATAATTCATCCTGTGTCTCCAAGTATTTATCTCATGCGTATATCAAACAGCTGGTCCACACATCCTTTACCACTCCGTTGCTCCATCTTAATCGATGCCTTGTGTATGCCAGCACTCTCATGCATACTTTAACATGTATGATAAGAAACTTATAGTTTAATCGTATATATATATATATATATATATATATATATATATATATATATATATATATATATATATATATATATATATATATATATATATATATATATATATATATATATATATATATATATATATATATATATATATATATATATATATATATATATATATATATATATATATATATATATATATATATATATATATATATATATATATATATATATATATATATATATATATATATATATATATATATATATATATATATATATATATATATATATATATATATATATATATATATATATATATATATATATATATATATATATATATATATATATATATATATATATATATATATATATATATATATATATATATATATATATATATATATATATATATATATATATATATATATATATATATATATATATATATATATATATATATATATATATATATATATATATATATATATATATATATATATATATATATATATATATATATATATATATATATATATATATATATATATATATATATATATATATATATATATATATATATATATATATATATATATATATATATATATATATATATATATATATATATATATATATATATATATATATATATATATATATATATATATATATATATATATATATATATATATATATATATATATATATATATATATATATATATATATATATATATATATATATATATATATATTTGGACATAAACTTTGTCTACTTTGCGTATACACAAAGACACTACACATCCATTCTGCAATGCACCTCACTGTTGGACCTAACAAAGATAGAGCAGCCTGAAGCACGAGACCACAGCAGTCACCCACTTCTCTTGAGAAATCGAACGGTCGTCTCAACAACCTCCGTTTTGCCACACTTCATCTAACATGAGACTTTCGCAACTTCTTTTTTTCACCACTGGCAGTGTCTCCTTCACCCCACTCCTCCCCCTCCCTATCTTGTACCACATTCAACAGTCCTTCAAAATAGTACTTTCATCCTTTTTTCACCGCTGCCCATGATCATGTCGTCCCCATTTGTTCTCTCGTTGTCTGGCACTAATCACCTCCTTTCAAAACATTTCATTATTTTCTCTAAAGTTTATTGACTGTCTCTCACATCTCTTACTCGCCCTCTACTTCAGCCCTAGTACCTTTTTCTTTACCTTCCGCCACTTCCTCTCGTACTCTTCCCAAACACACTCGATCCTTCCTTGAAGGTGCCGGCCGTGCACCACCCTTTTCTTTTTCATTAGCTATTGAACTTCCGCATTCTACAAGTCACTATCCCTTCTCATACGTCCATCTGCTGCATGTAACAAATTTCATCCATACAAAAGACAAGTTCTGCTTTCTCAACCTTCTCCCAGTCTCCTGGTATCATTTGGTTTCATCTTGTGACCTACTGATCCGCATATGATTCAAAAATTGCTTGTTGACCTCAGGACGCAGCCACTAGATGGTATCAATATACAAAATATGGTATATTCAAAATATACAATATATGATGCTTTCAAAGTATATCGACAAATCGCACAATAATGACATCACCTGAGTGGCTAACATTGTGGTGTTGGCAGGGAAGATGGCTAGTGGTGGCACTGGGGGCAGGCATTGGCACAGCCCGTAGACGATGATGCGGTGACACGTCACCACTGGTGGCAAGCGTCAGCACTGGTGACAGATAGCGATATTCGTGTTAAATGGTGGTGGTAATGGCAGATGGTGATGGTAGTGGCAAATGGTGATGATAGTGGTAGGTGAAGATGGTAATGGCAGGTGGTGATAGTAGTGGCAGGTGGTGATGATAATGGCAGGTGGTGATGATAGTAGTAGGTGAAGACGGTAATGGCAAGTGGTGATAGTAGTGGCAGGTGGTGATGGTAGTGGCAGGTGGTGATGGTAATGATAGGTGGTGATAATAGTGGCAAGTGGTGAGGATAGTAGCAGGTGGTGAAGGTCGTGGCAGGTGGTGATGGTAATGTCAGGTGGTGATGGTAATGACAGCTGGTGATGTTAGTGGTAGGTGGCGATGGTAGTGGCGGGTGGTGATGGTAGCAGTAGGTGGTGATGGTAATGGTAGGTGGTGATGGTGGTGGCAGATGGTGGTGATAGTAGTGGCATGTGATGACTGGTGGCAGGTATTGGCTAGTAAGTGGCAGTAACAGTAAGTGGCTACAGCAGCAGCTGGTGGTGTCAAGTGGTCGCACTTACATTGCTGTTGACCCCATTTACCAGCGTCGGTCGAAAAGGTCACACAAGCCCAGCCCACTTAGCAGAGGGAACCAGTTACCACGACCTTGCTGGTGACCAGCCAAGAGAAGGTAAGGTCACCCCACTCCACCGGGGATGTTGGGGCCCCAGGATGTCCCCGTGGGTCCGGCGTCCTATTTTTATCCAGAGAGGCTTGGTCTGGGCTGAGTGTCCCTCGAGGTGACCAATCCGCGCTCCGAACGTGGGGTGGGGTCCAGCCTTCCATTCGTGGTCCGAATATTGCTGCTGTGGCTGGGGTGGCCCCAATCAAAGCTACGGTGTCCCTCAATCATGGCTGGAATGTCATCCAATCGTAGGTAGAGTCTCCCTAATCATGGCTTAGATGTTCCCAATCGCAGGTACGTTGCCCTCGTTGCGGATCAAGTTCTCAAGTTTCGGCTTGACTGTCCTAATCCGGAACTGTGTCCCAAGCGTGGCCAGGGTATCCGAATGGTGGTGATTGTGCCACTCATGATCATAGGTCGTGTCCCACCCGTGGCTGGTGTCCGAACTGTCCTTATGATGTCCTGATCAGACCATTAATGTCCCATCTGTGACCCAGACTGCTGGCTATAACTATCCAGTCTTCCATTTATGCCTAGTGTGTCCGGATGGCGTGTCACCGTCGTGCCTAAAATGTCCAGTTATAATGATGACTACTTGATCATACCTGTCGTCTCTGTTGTAGTTATAGTCTTCTTATCGTCAGTATAGTGTCCTCAGTCATACCAGTCATCCTGAAGGGGTCCCTAGCCATACCAGTCATCCTGAAGGAGTCCTCAGTCATGTCAGTCATCCCTGTGGCCAGGGGTGATCGGTGGGCCGCTCGCATGGCTGGTGGTGAATAGGTTCTCTCTCTCAGGCCTGGTCAGACGGAGGAAGTCCCTGGAGGTGTAGAGGTTGTTGAAGATGAGAGAGAGAGAGAGAGAGAGAGAGAGAGAGAGAGAGAGAGAGAGAGAGAGAGAGAGAGAGAGAGAGAGAGAGAGAGAGAGAGAGAGAGAGAGAGAGAGAGAGAGAGAGAGAGAGAGAGAGAGAGAGAGAGAGAGAGAGAGACAATGTGAAATATATGGCAAACAAAATGTTGGAAGAAGAAATGAAGAAGCGTATACAATCTCCACTAGAATATCTTTTGCCCTAAGATCGTGATTTTACGAAAGCAACAGCAATACCTCCAAAACAGACAGACAGACAGACAGACACACACACACACACACGCACACACACACACACACACACACACACACACACACACACACACACACACACACACACACACACACACACACTGGAGTGCGGTATCAGGAAAGGCCACCCAGTTTTTGAATGTGGTACTACAATCTGGACTTATTTGTCGCCTCCGTGTCTCCCACCGACTAAGAACTGAAGACCGACAGCAGATCTTACGTATTCAGAATACCAGATCTAACAAATATTATCCAAGAAAAAATGAGCAGTTGTGTATACTCGGACATTGATCAGATGAAGTGATTATACTCGGACATTGATCAGATGAAGTGATTACACTCGATTATTTTTGTTTCCCTCGAGAGGGAGGAGGGGGAGGGAGAGGGGGGGGGTTCATCTAGATCTACCTCTACAGATAAGGGTCATGGCCAGGACTGAGAAGGGGTTGGCTGGCTCTCGGGGGCTCCTCTGCATGAATGATAATGTCAGCCAATCATGTAATAACTCCCAGTGACCTTATAAACCCGCAAAGGCAACGGGTTTCGAACGTGGCTGTGGAGACAAATGCCAGCCCAAGTGCCACTGGGAAGCAGGTTGATCACAAGAACGCCTTCTGACTTGTATTTACCGGGAGGTGACTTTTCACAAGACATCCATTGACTCAACATTATAAGGTACTCAGCATGCATGAGACACATTGTAGGTAGAACAATGTAGGATTAGTATACTGCTGTTATGACATGCGTTAACAACGGAGTATAGCGTGTTCGATAAGGTCATCTGACGCGCAGAACACAGATAAAGAACATAACACTTAAGAACAATATAGATGTTCTTTCAGAGTGTGTCTATCTTTGTTGATGATTGATTATCACTGTTTCTCATATGACCTTAATGATAACATGATGTAGATCCTGCAGGTAATTATCGAATACCATACTGATTATACTAACACACACACACACACACACACACACACACACACACACACACACACGCACTGGCATGGTGACCTGGTCAGACGCTCGTGTCTCAATCTCCAATAGGGTCACGTCTTCTCCCTGACCCCGTAAACTATTCAGAGAGAACATGACCCCCACATAACCCCCGCATGGCAATATATATATGTATATATATATAATCATCTTTTTATTTTCCTTTGTCGCTGTCTCCCGCGTTAGCGAGGTAGCGCAAGGAAACAGACGAAAGAATGGCCCAACCCACCCACATACACATGTATATACATACATGTCCACACACGCAAATAGACATACCCATACATCTCAACGTATACATATATATATACACACACAGACATATACATATATACACATGTACATAATTCATACTGTCTGCCTTTATTCATTTCCATCGCCACCTCGCCACACATGAAATAACAACCCCCTCCCCTCTCATGTGTGCGAGGTAGCACTAGGAAAAGACAACAAAGGCCCCATTCGTTCACATTCAGTCTCTAGCTGTCATGTAATAATGCCCGAAACCACAGCTCCCTTTCCACATCCAGGCCCCACAGAACTTTCTATGCTTTACCCCAGACGCTTCACATGCCCTGGTTCAATCCATTGACAGCACGTTGACCCCAGTATACCACATCGTTCCAATTCACTATATTACTTGCACGCCTTTCACCCTCCTGCATGTTCAGGCCCCGATCACCCAAAATCTTTTTCACTCCATCTTTCCACCTCCAATTTGGTCTCCAACTTCTCGTTCCCTCCACCTCTGATACATATATCCTCTTGGTCAATCTTTCCTCACTTATTCTCTCCATGTGACCAAACCATTGTAAAACACCCTCTTCTGCTCTCTCAACCACATTCTTTTTATTGCCACACATCTCTCTTACCCTATTGTTACTTACTCGATCAAACCACCTCACACCACATATTGTCCTCAAACATCTCATTTCCAGCACATACACCCTCCTCCGCACAACTCTATCCATAGCCCACGCCTCGCAACCATACAGCATTGTTGGAACCACTATTCCTTCAAACATACCCATTTTTGCTTTCCGAGATAATGTTCTCGACTTCCACACATTCTTCAAGGCTCCCAGAACTTTCGCCCCCTCCCCCACCCTATGATTCACTTCCGCTTCCATGGTTCCATCCGCTGCCAAATCCACTCCCAGATATCTAAAACACTTCACTTCCTCCATTTTTTCTCCATTCAAACTTACCTCCCAATTGACTTGACCCTCAACCCTACTGTACCTAATAACCTTGCTCTTATTCACATTTACTCTTAACTTTCTTCTTTCACACACTTTACCAAACTCAGTCACCAGCTTCTGCAGTTTCTCACATGAATCAGCCACCAGCACTGTATCATCAGCGAACAACAACTGACTCACTTCCCAAGCTCTCTCATCCACAACAGACTGCATACTTGCCCCTCTTTCCAAAACTCTTGCATTCACCTCCCTAACAACCCACTCCATAAACAAATTAAACAACCATGGAGACATCACACACCCCTGCCGCAAACCTGCATTCACTGAGAACCAATCACTTTCCTCTCTTCCTACACGCACACATGCCTTACATCCTCGATAAAAACTTTTCACTGCTTCTGACAACTTGCCTCCCACACCATATATTCTTAATACCTTCCACAGAGCATCTCTATCAACTCTATCATATGCCTTCTCCAGATCCATAAATGTTACATGCAAATCCATTTGCTTTTCTAAGTATTTCTCACATACATTCTTCAAAGCAAACACCGGATCCACACATCCTCCACTACTTCTGAAACCACACTGCTCTTCCCCAATCTGATGCCCTGTACATACCTTCACCCTCTCAATCAATACCCTCCCATATAATTTCCCAGGAATACTCAACAAACTTATACCTCTGTAATCTGAACACTCACCTTTGTCCCCTTTGTCTTTGTACAATGACACTATGCAAGCATTCCGCCAATCCTCAGGCACCTCACCATGAATCATACATACATCAACCTTACCACCCAGTCAACAATATCATATTGAAACTTTTACCCGAAATTTTGATTGCTGAAATTTAGTCCTGAATTTCCTAATAGCTAGACTTATAGAGATTAGGAATTATTGTTACTCATATCTGGAGATGAGAGAAATGTTTCAATGAACGTTCGAGTCTGTCACAGGCAACACAAGGAACTACAGATGGTCAAAGTTTTGGCTTCTTTTATGACCAGACAGACCAATAGGTGTGAGATGGGCTGCGCTGGACACTGGTATCCATACCTGGGCACATGGGAACCCTGAACGCTCTGTACATTTGATTTCTCAACTTACGATGATGTGGCAGTGCCCGTGTGCATCTGGATCGAACCGCCAATCAGGTTTCGGAGTCGGATGCTGTTATAACTGTTCAGCCACGGCTTTCCTTAAGCGGTATTATATAGTGGATAAATTCTTTATGGTGATACGAGACGACAGTGATCCACATGCTGTAAAATCTATCCCACAAAATACCACACAACTTATATCAAAAAGTCAACACAGATCATGGCAGCATTATTCTCGCCTTTGTCACAAAAGTCTCTTTTTCCAGAACTCATGTTTGACTTTGGCCTCAAGATCGTCTTAAAGGAATTTATCATCATAGATAATCATGTTGGGAACTGAGAACTGAAGCCTATGAATCTCACCAGAATCTAGGAGGGTCAGAAACACCCAACCATCTAGACTCCATCCTAAAAAATCTATTGAAGGTTTTAATCTTATCCAAACTTTCGCTCCATCGAGGCCGGATTATTTTCTACTTCTCTAGATCTTACAATTTAATCGCAGCGTCAGATATAACTCGACAAACGTAATTAGATCATGGAATTCTGACAACTAAATTGTGATGATGACCAGTACTGTAAGATACACGTCGGGCTGCACACGTTACTCTTGTGATCAGCGACCACGACTTCTTCAGTCCCAGCCGAACCCCCCCCCCCCCCCCCCCCCCCACACACACACACACACACACACACACACACACACACTTCCTCAGACATACGACACTATGACGTAACGCTCCACCACCGTATGACACAATGACGTAAAACTGCACCGGATTTACGAAACTATGACGTAACTCTGCCTCAAACTTACGACACTATGACTTAAAACTATCTCGGAATTACGATACTATGACGTAATTCTGCCTCAGACTTACTACATTACGACGTAACGCTGCCTCAGATTTCCAACACTATGGCGTTAATCTGTCTCGGATTAACGTTACTATGACGTAACGCTGCCTCGTACTTACGACGCTGTCGCAACGTTCTGTCAGATTAATGATACTATGACGTAACATTGTCTCAAAGCTGCGACATTGCAACATAATACTGTCTCAAAGCTACGACACCATGAGATCACTGCAGTAACATTAGAATGGTTCACTTCTCTCATCTATAGTTGTACGGAGGAATGTACTGCGTCATGAAGTGTGAGCTGGGGTGATGTTAGGGACGGTGGGAGAGGACAAGGATAGCATTCCTCACGTGACCATGTAGGTGTATATGAGTGCCACTTGTTAGTAATGACCCATCAGTTGTGTAGCCCGTATGAAGCTTCAGCTTCGTCATGCAGTACTCTAGGTGACCATACTGAGACTCTCACTATGAAACTGATTGAAGATACACAAGCTGTTTTTTCGGTCATATCCAACTGCCGTCTGTTGTTCAGGGTCTCAACTGTTCAATTTGTGACCAGTTTGACCAATGTATTCCTTATTCCACTGGCTACAAGGTATGTTACATGATCCTCACGCTCGCCTGTTTGTTCATACACATTGGCAAGATTTCTACGATTTTGGCTGTTGTCTCCTGCATGTACAGGCCTCAGCATTTGTCCCAGTTATATGGTGTTTTAAAGAATGATATTTGATCTCTAAGTTCTTAAGCATCAGGGATCATAATCTGATAGAAATATGGCCAAAACTAACGCAAAAACACGTTTTTAAGATGCACACACACACACACACACACACACACACACACATATATACATACGTACATACATACATATATATATATATATATATATATATATATATATATATATATATATATATATATATATATATATATATATATATATATATATTATTATTATTATTTTTTTATTATACTTTGTCGCTGTCTCCCGCGTTTGCGAGGTAGCGCAAGGAAACAGACGAAAGAAATGGCCCAACCCCCCCCCCCCCCCATACACATGTATATACATACGTCCACACACGCAAATATACATACCTACACAGCTTTCCATGGTTTACCCCAGACGCTTCACATGCCTTGATTCAATCCACTGACAGCACATCAACCCCGGTATACCACATCGCTCCAATTCACTCTATTCCTTGCCCTCCTTTCACCCTCCTGCATGTTCAGGCCCCGATCACACAAAATCTTTTTCACTCCATCTTTCCACCTAAAATTTGGTCTCCCTCTTCTCCTCGTTCCCTCCACCTCCGACACATATATCCTCTTGGTCAATCTTTCCTCACTCATTCTCTCCATGCGCCCAAACCACTTCAAAACACCCTCATCTGCTCTCTCAACCACGCTCTTTTTATTTCCACACATCTCTCTTACCCTTACGTTACTCACTCGATCAAACCACCTCACACCACACATTGTCCTCAAACATCTCATTTCCAGCACATCCATCCTCCTGCACACAACTCTATCCATAGCCCACGCCTCGCAACCATACAACATTGTTGGAACCACTATTCCTTCAAACATACCCATTTTTGCTTTCCGAGACAATGTTCTCGACTTCCACACATTCTTCAAGGCCCCCAGAATTTTCGCCCCCTCCCCCACCCTATGATCCACTTCCGCTTCCATGGTTCCATCCGCTGCCAGATCCACTCCCAGATATCTAAAACACTTCACTTCCTCCAGTTTTTCTCCATTCAAACTCACCTCCCAATTGGACGCGAAAATTCTGGGGGCCTTGAAGAATGTGTGGAAGTCGAGAACATTATCTCGGAAAGCAAAAATGGGTATGTTTGAAGGAATAGTGGTTTCCAACAATGTTGTATGGTTGCGAGGCGTGGGCTATGGATAGAGTTGTGCGCAGGAGGATGGATGTGCTGGAAATGAGATGTTTGAGGACAATGTGTGGTGTGAGGTGGTTTGATCGAGTGAGTAACGTAAGGGTAAGAGAGATGTGTGGAAATAAAAAGAGCGTGGTTGAGAGAGCAGAAGAGGGTGTTTTGAAGTGGTTTGGGCACATGGAGAGAATGAGTGAGGAAAGATTGACCAAGAGGATATATGTGTCGGAGGTGGAGGGAACGAGGAGAAGAGGGAGACCAAATTGTAGGTGGAAAGATGGAGTGAAAAAGATTTTGTGTGATCGGGGCCTGAATATGCAGGAGGGTGAAAGGAGGGCAAGGAATAGAGTGAATTGGAGCGATGTGGTATACCGGGGTTGACGTGCTGTCAGTGGATTGAATCAAGGCATGTGAAGCGTCTGGGGTAAACCATGGAAAGATGTGTAGGTATGTATATTTGCGTGTGTGGATGTATGTATATACATGTGTATGGGGGGGGGGGGGTTGGGCCATTTCTTTCGTCTGTTTCCTTGCGCTACCTCGCAAACGCGGGAGACAGCGACAAAGTATAATAAAAAAAAAAAAATATAATATATAGATATATAAATATATATATCTTTTTTTTTTTAACTATTCGCCATTTCCCGCGTTAGCGAGGTAGCGTTAAGAACAGAGGACTGGGCCTTTGAGGGAATATCCTCACCTGGCCCCCTTCTCTGTTCCTTCTTTTGGAAAAATTAAAAAAAAATAATGGGAGGGGAGGATTTCCAGCCCCCCGCTCCCTCCCCTTTTAGTCGCCTTCTACGACACGCAGGGAATACGTGGGAAGTATTCTTTCTCCCCTATCCCCAGGGATAATATATATATATATATATATATATATATATATATATATATATATATATATATATATATATATATATATATATATATATATAGATAGATAGATAGATAGATAGATAGATAGATAGATAGATAGATAGATCAGATATTACTGCAACATGGTTTTGCCAGAGTTCCAGTAATCTTTATCTTTCATTTTCTTACAGTAGTAAAGATATGTTGTCAAGCAGGAAATACCATAGGGATGGCGAGGGGCCTTAATTAGCTAGTCAGCCAGACAGCGTCTCGGGGTCTGGTCTGGTCCGCTGACCTTCCAAGCCACAAGGGCCACCACAGGGGAAGTGTTTAACATCCCTGACCCTATCAATCACATGCACACTGGCCTAACTCCACACGGGAAGGTAAATGTGTTTGGTAGGGACTACACAAGCGATCATTGCGCAAGGCATTTTCCAGGGGAGTTGGGGTGTGGATGGACATGGGAAGAACAGATTAAAGGAAACCTGATGGTCCATGACTAGGTTATCTGCTGGAGATCAGTACATGGGGACACAGATGGCAGAAAATTATATATATATATATATATTATATTTTATTTTTTATTATACTTTGTCGCTGTCTCCCGTTTTTAGTTTTCCAAAAAAAGGGAGCAAAGAAGGGGGCCAAGTGATGATATTCCCTCTAAGGCTCACTCTGTTTTTACCGCTACATCAGGAACGCGGTAAATTACAAAATATGCATACACTATACCCAGAGTATTGCATGAAAATACAAGGAAAGGTATTGCCTCAAGCCAGAATCATTGACTGAACCTTTTAAGAAAGCTATTTCCTTCCGTGAAGGTATAATGAAACTCACACGTTGTGAGTGAGTGTCTGGCTTGATGAAATCTCTACTGGAGCAGAACGCTGTTGATCACGTGGCTGAAGGTATGTTCCTGTCGGTATTGACGTAACCAGAAATAGAACTCTCGAAGGAAGACCTTTCCTCAGCCATGAACCAAGTTATTCCTTTCGTTACAAAAGATGATTAATTCTTGATGAGAGCGTTACAGTGTACATTGTGAGCCAAACTGGTCTGCTACCACCATGTTGTAACCCAACATTAAAACCTGCAAGGATGAACCAGTCGATTCTACAACTGTTGTGAGGAAGTCTATATCGCGAAATCAATGTTTTGGATGACCAGAAAATCGTATTTTTCATAATTACTGAATTACTCAGAAGAAGAATAATGCGGAGAGAAACAAACTATCGAGATAAGAAAGAAAACAAATCGAGAAAACGCAAAATTGGTTGATCTCAAGATGGTTCATGTCATATACAACACCTTCATGACTTGAAGACCACAGTGGGCCGCCTCTTACAAGGTAACTAACATATGAAGAGATAACTGTTGTGCAAGATACATAGTTAAGACCAACCGTGAACATGTGGTAGTATGGAGCGCTGCAGCAAGCTGCACGTATACACACCAAGATGGATTTTCCTCAGGCTTCATTATCAGTGTTTTATCATCCTAGTGTTTTATGTGAATTTAGCTTACAATTTTATGTGAGTAATTAGCATAACGTTTTGCCACTTATATATATATATATATATATATATATATATATATATATATATATATATATATATATATATATATATATTTTTTTTTTTTCATACTATTCGCTATTTCCCGCGATAGCGAGGTAGCGTTAAGAACAGAGGACTGGGCCTTTGAGGGAATATCCTCACCTGGCCCTCTTCTCTGTTCCTGTATATATATATATGTATATATAAATATATATATACATATATATATATATATATATATATATATATATATATATATATATATATATATATATATATATATATATATATATATATATATATATATATATATATATATATATATATATATATATATATATATATATATATATATATAGAGAGAGAGAGAGAGAGAGAGAGAGAGAGAGAGAGAGAGTACGATGACGTCACACATCAAGGCATACACCCCCCGCGTGCTTCAAGCTACACATAAACTTCTGACCCACTTGAAGACCCTGGCCAACTTTTCCTTTGCGCTCTCTCTCTCTCTCTCTCTCTCTCTCTCTCTCTCTCTCTCTCTCTCTCTCTCTCTCTCTCTCTCTCTCTCTCTCTCTCTCTCTCTCCGACCAGAGGGGTCTACCCCACATCACCTTCTATCACAGTCTTTCGGGAGAGTTGACCCCAGATTCTTCCTAGAAACTCTTCTTTCAGTCTATAGTTGTTATCTTCAATCGTTATGACAGGTCATTAGACTGACTCTGTATTTCTTATCATGTAAGTCTGGAGTTAGGGGCCTTTAAGGCATCGTCTATCTTGGGTCAAGGTCAAAGTTCAAAGGTATTTGAGGTGTTTGATCTTGAAGGATTCTTCCCCCAAGACACTGGTCACTGCGGATGGTCCACGTGCCCTATCCCAGCCAGAAGTCCCACATTACGTCTCTAGTGAAGACCTCTCCTCACTTGTTCCATCGCGATATTCGATGACGCAGTGACTCGTGTATCTTATCATGCCTTTATAGTGTCCCTCTGAGTTCATTTCCATAGCCTTCCCTCTGTCTTCTGGCCAGAAGTTATCTCTCCTCAGCCTTAGACTCTGTTCAGTGTATACTGATGATTCACCTAACTCCTCATCCCATCCTCTCTCCAATATACATTCCTTTTCTCGCACTGAACATCGATCCTCATAAATTGGACCTGTGCTGCGTTTAGGAATGGGAAAGCAGTGACCATTCCTTATTTACAGGTTCTCAGGGACCCTGGTGCTGCTTGCATATCTACCACGGATTTTCTTCCACTTCCATGTTAGCAGGGATGGAGTTAGATGCTGTTCACCTTATCATACCTCCTGCTGCTATCTGTCTGGGATGCCTTGATACGCTTTTTTTTACAAGTATCATTCCGACCTTGTGAACTGGCTTGCACATGTTCCAGTCACTACGGCACGCGATCAGCTGCTTCTTCCCATGGTTTCTGGGTGAAAACTCTCCACACGAGGATTGACCGTTGATATGCCTTCTTCTTTCTTCGAACAGCGACGCTGTAGAATTTCCTCATTTGCTCTGCTTTTCCTCCTTCCTAGTTTCTGTCTGCATCTCAGAGGCAATAAGACAAACATTTGAGGAGTGTATAATCAACCTCTTCCATACTCCTTTTCTCACTCTATTATCATCTTTTCGCTTCATGATACGAGTAATTTTTCTTCTTAGTAACATTTCCTCTATGATAAAGAAGAAAACATATTCGATAGTCTTATATGATTACTTCTGATGAGCTTATATGATTACTTCTGATGACTTTATATGATTACTTCTGAGGAGCCTATATGATTACTTCTGATGAGCTTATATAATCACTTCTGATGATTTTATATGGTTAGTTTTGCAATATTTTCTTATAATCCTTAGTTTCGTTAGATGCAACAACGTCTGGGGATGTCCTCCCCTGCCATATCCACACCTAGAAAAAATATATATGTATACGTCGTCTGTAAAGTGCTACGAAACATAACATACCCCTGATATACTCCCCATGCACTACCACGTATAACATAACCCTAATATACTCCCAAGTATATAGAATACATCACATACTATTAATAGATTACCCACGTAGTATCATACATAACAAACCCCTGATATAATCTCATGTATCACCATGCATAACATATCCCTAATATATTCCCCATGCACTATCATACATAACATATCCTGGTGTACTTCCCACGCACTACCATACTTGACATACTCCTGATATACTTCTTATGCACAATCTCACACGGCATACTCCACCTCTAACACCAGTATATCTCTTACATATATTTTCTTGACCACTAGCATAGTCATCACATAGCACCACATACAATACACAAAACCCCAGTAACGCCAGCCTACCCTTTCGCATACTACCACATGCAACACATAAAACCCAGTATAGCCCAACGTACCTGCATGTAACAACAGCATACCCTATCACATACCACAACACATAACACAATGAGTATAACCAGGAGAAACCCAGTAATACGTAAGCCCTACCACTAACCACTGCTCCCCACGCTGGCTAGACCAACATAGATATATCATCTTACATTATAATCTAACTTTCAAGACCGGTTCCTCTTCAGCCAGCGAAAAGAAAAAGTTACTTTCTATCTTTCTCTATCTATCTATCTATCTATCTATCTATCTATCTATCTATCTATCCCTCTATCTATCTATCTATCTATCTATCTATCTATCTACCTTTAAGTTTCTTCCTTTGCTTGGAGTGACCTAAAACACCTGTGGTGCTCCACTGATGTGGGAGTCTCCCACTTGAATCAGAGAAGTGGATCACATGGGAGTTTTACAATAAGTGTTTGTGATTGCCTGTTTACTATTACCTTCTTGTGCTGTCCGGGGGAGGGGAGTCTTACACTTGTGAGGCCCCATCTCTTGAACCTTCTCTATCATCATACACCTTAAGATTTGTACACTTAGTATTGATCATATCTTCATTCATTTCATTCCATTCATCCACTCCTCTTATGCTCTTACTGTACTTTCTTGCATCTCTCCTAACAAGTTTCTCGCTTGATGTAGTGTTATGTCCTCAGGTTGTTCTATCAGTACATCTCTGGAATAATTGTTCACTGTCTACGTTATGGTCTAGTTCTAAAAATTATCATTTGTTGTCAGGTCACCCACAGTTCTTTTCTCTTCCTTCAGGGTTGAATTGTATCATGTATTTCTGACTTTCTGTAAGGTGTCCTTCATAGCTAACAAGTACTAGTCCAATGTGCTCTGTACTTTACTTCTCCACCCAGGCCACGAACCTTCTTAAATTGCTTCCTGGACCGTAAGCAGTGCACATTATTCTCATTATTCTGAGTAGTAGAGCTCCACCTTCCTAATGTTCTGTCTACCTTGGCTTCACTATCATCTGGCGATCCGTCCAGTACACCACTCTCTTGCGTCTCGACCAGCCTACCCGATTGCTCCTCCTAAACCACCCACTCCATTATTCACTAGATTCTGTTCCTGTTATGATCCTAAAGAGCTTCTAGAAAATAGAGATTCTACAGAACCTGCAGGACCTAGTGTCTAGGATATCTACTTTCCCCCAGCTCTAAGTCCTTTCCTTCATTACCCTGGATCTTTTTTTTTATACCCTGTCACTGTATTTTCCAAATCCCTGAGTCTTTCTTCCACTTCATGACTCGTTAACGATCCCTTAATTTCTTTACTCAAACCTCTACTTAAGTTATTATCTGATCCTATTTTTTCTATTTCAAATAATAGTTTCAAGTTTTTCCTCTCTGTTGACTCATTTGTTTCTCCTCAGGATCTAGCCACTCCTGCCTGATTCTCGTACTTTCCCATTTGAAAACAATTTCTGGATAAAAGACAAAAAGGAAAAGCGAGGAACTCTGCTGTATGACCGGCCCAGCCAAGGCTACAGTCTGCCACACTGAACTTACTTCTCTGCTTGTATGGACAAGTCAGCAGTACATCACAAGTCAGCAGTACATCACAAGTCAACAGTACACTACAAGTCACCAGTACATCACAAGTCAGCAGTACATCACAAGTCAGCAGTGCATCACAAGTCAGCAGTACACCACAAGTCAACAGTACACTACAAGTCACCAGTACATCACAAGTCAGTAGTACATAACAAGTCAGCAGTACACCACAAGTCAGCAGTACACCACAAGTCAGCAGTACACCACAAGTCAGCAGTACACCACAAGTCAACAGTACACTACAAGTCACCAGTACATCACAAGTCAGCAGTACATCACAAGTCAGCAGTACACCACAAGTCAGCAGTACACCACAAGTCAACAGTACACTACAAGTCACCAGTACATCACAAGTCAGCAATACATCACAAGTCAGCAGTACACCACAAGTCAACAGTACACTACAAGTCACCAGTACATCACAAGTCAGCAGTACATCACAAGTCAGCGGTACATCACAAGTCAACAGTACACCACAAGTCAGCAGTACACCACAAGTCAACAGTACATCACAAGTCAGCAGTACACCACAAGTCAGCAGTACACCGCAAGTCAGCAGTACACAACAAGTCAGCAGTACACCACAAGTCAGCAGTACACAACAAGTCAGCAGTACATCACAAGTCAGCAGTACATCACAAGTCAGCAGTACATCACAAGTCAGCAGTACACCACAAGTCAGCAGTACACCACAAGTCAGCAGTACATCACAAGTCAGCAGTACACAACAAGTCACCAGTACATCACAAGTCAGCAGTACATCACAAGTCAGCAGTACATCACAAGTCAGCAGTACACCGCAAGTCAGCAGTACACAACAAGTCAGCAGTACACCTCAAGTCAGCAGTACACAACAAGTCAGCAGTACATCACAAGTCAGCAGTACATCACAAGTCAGCAGTACACCACAAGTCAGCAGTACTCTACAAGTCTGCACATTACAAGTCAGTTCATCACAAGTCATACATCACAAGCCAGCAAAGCACTACAAATCAGCAGTAAATCTCATTCAGTATTTCACTAAAGAGCGACATACAGGCCATTAGAGTACAAGCTGATGCCACGAAAAGCCAATACAGTACAAGATGTTGACACCACAAGCCAGTACAAGATGATGCAACCTCAAGACAGTACAGTACAAGCTG
This sequence comes from Panulirus ornatus, assembly GCF_036320965.1. Taxonomy (NCBI): domain Eukaryota; kingdom Metazoa; phylum Arthropoda; class Malacostraca; order Decapoda; family Palinuridae; genus Panulirus; species Panulirus ornatus. The sequence goes on along the minus strand of NC_092230.1, from coordinate 831,147 downwards.
ATGCCACTGCAAGCCAGCACAAGATGATGCTACCTCAAGCCGATACAGCACAAGCTGATGCCACTACAAGCCAGTAGAGTAAAAGTTACCATGTCATCCCGTTACAAGTCGATACACTCCATCCCAGGTCGAGCACAACATGCTAAGACTAGAAGCTGCTGTTGTAGCTGCTGGTATCACTGCTGGTGCTGCTGTTCCACAAGCCGGGGCCCCACCTGCCCGCTGTGAGACAGCAGAGTGTCCTGTTGGCGGCCGCCGGCAGCAGCGGCCTGTCCTTCAGCCAGCCAGCCAGCCAGCCCTTACACGAGAGCCTGTTTTTGTTGGTGTGTGTGTGTGTGTGTGTGTGTGTGTGTGTGTGTGTGTGTGTGTGTGTGTGTGGAGGGGGGGGGGGGCATAGTGTGGCGTGGGGGTGACCGTGATGGGTTATTGGTGGGGGAAGGGGGAAGGAAGACCGTTACTTACCACACCCCTCAACCACCACCACCACCACTGGACGGCTCCACGTTAGCAAGGCAAACTAGACGCATCCGTATATAGCCCGGCTCAAAGGCTAAGTGCTTCCCATTCTCTAACTGGCCAAACGCTTTCTTGTACACTGTGTGTGTGTGTGTGTGTGTGTGTGTGTGTGTGTGTGTGTAACTATTAACAGAGTAGGGGAAAGAAAATTCTACATTTGTGGGGCTTTCCTCTCTTGAGCTTTTTTTTGTACTTTTTGATTTTTAAGATTTTCTCAGAGTTCTGTATGGCGTCCATATTTAGTACCTCATAACTCAGTATATTTCATACATCCACCACACCTACACTGTACAAGTACTTCCTTACATCCTGTCTAACAAGTATCAGCTTTAATTCATTGTTATTGTTTCTGGTTGTTCTATTGTTCTATCCTTGTATCTTTGGAGGAGCTTTTCCCTAATTTCGTGCGATTAAAGAACTTGAACTTGTGATCAAGTTATCTCTCCTCCTTGCCTGATCCTTATAAGACCCCTAAGTCTCCCCCTGTACCTCAGCTCTCGTAGATCCGGTACCATCTTTGCTGTGCTCCTCTGAATCTTCTCCACTAGCATTTCTACCTTATCTTTCGTCTAAGATGGAGTTCAATCTTTGTAAACGTCTAAGAGGTTTCCTGAAGCCGTCTTGTCTCTCACTTAGCCATCCTCTTGATCTCTGATTATCATTTTCCTACGCTGGTAAAAAAGATTGGTGTGTAACCTCCTCCTTCCCCCCAGTCACCGTTTGTTATACATAGGTATAACTTTACTCTTTTCTTCTCCCTTGCCACTCTACCTTCTTTTAGCAACATATTGGGCAAAATATCAAGTAGTTTGCTCAGTACATGTGCACACATTTCAACACAAATGGGTCGAGAATCTTCAGTATTTTGTTCAATTCTTCTATAGATATTTCACTGCCTTCCAAGATCTCCCCAAACCACCCCACTGGTGCAGCGGTGTCTTCCATTGTGAATCACTGTTTAGCTCAGCATTCAGTTGATGGCATATCTTTGCAGAATCCGTTCATTAGCTGCTTTTTAAGAGCTGATTTACTCGGTGGATTTATAGAAAAGGTTTTGCCGCTTGTCTTCAATACAATATTTTTTTTCAAAAGCTCCTATGCTCCTCCTCCACGTCCCGCTGTGATCGGTCCTTGTTCTCCTGTTCCTTCCTGAGGCTGCCAGGCTGGCTGGGGCTTCCCCTGTGTCTTCGTCACAGAACAACTAAGGCTCTGTGGTTTTCGACGTTGCCTTGACGCCATCTCTTCCCCCATACTCTTGGCTCCGTGTGTGATGCTCTTGCAACCCACGCTCCTCCTCACTCAACGTAAATTTCACAAAACCCTCAACCACAAGATTATGGTGTCTTAACGGAAACAGTATATACTAGAAGATGAGAAATAGTTAGTGGGACCAAAGCAAGTAGGACAGCCTCGATGTCTTGTTTCCCATTGATGGGGTGATAACGGGCGTAGTACATACTAGAAAACACTAGTCAGTGGTACCAACGCTAGGCGGAGGGGAGAAAAAGGCAGTCAGTGTTGCCAACGTCAGGAGAAGAGAAAAAGAACTAGTCAGTGGTGCCAACGTCAGGGTGAGAGCCTTGGGGAGTGACCTTACATACGAATGTGAGAGCGACAAGGGATCCTACCATGCTTGAGGCGCATAACGCTGGTCCTCCCTCACACAAGGAAGCGAGGGAAGCGGCGTGAGAGGCTTGGGGGAGAGAAGAAGGGTGGGGGAGGGGGGAAGGGTAAGGTCAGGATTGTGACCATGATAAGTAAACTGCTTCTCCCGCCTCCAACCTACCTACCTCCCCTCTACTACCCCTCCCTCATCCCTCCCCAGCAACACCACCTTCCCCAAAACCTCCCCTCCCCACTGCCATACCCCCTCCCCATGACCACCACACTTCACGACCAGTCCTTCCACAATCCCCTCCCTACAATCTACTCCTCCTGAGATCATCCCCTCTATGACCTGCCCTCACCACGACCACCCCTCACCACGACCACCCCTCACCACGACCACCCCTCACCATGACCTGCCCTCACCACGACCACCCCTCACCACGACCACCCCTCACCACGACCACCCCTCACCATGACCTGCCCTCACCACGACCACCCCTCACCACGACCACCTCTCACCACGACCACACACTACACTCACGACAGCAGTAACACAACTAACGTGACTGTGCCGGATCCCTAAATCGTAGACACAAAGCATCTAAGACTGAACTCCAGCCCATCTTGATGCAAAAGTACACATATCATTATCATGAAAAAATGTGATAAAAGAATATGGAAAAGTTGACACATCACGGGTTAATCGTGATAGATGCAAGACGTGATGGACATAGGATTAAGGATTCTCTTTTATTTTTCCGACCCTGAGGGCTAAACGTATGGTTAAAACAGAAGCTTCGAGGATGGAGGGAGGTAAATAGATATATTCAAATACAACTCTGTCTCCACTTTCTTGATGACACGTACGTGAACAGTCAGCACAGTCTTGGTCAAGTGAATGTCTTGCGTCACGTCCACATACACAAATCTGATGTTTGGGAATGTAAGGCTTGTAATATACCATTTCTAGACATGTTTCATATCCTAGCTTCTCATCAAAAATGTAAACAGGAGTCTTATGGATACTGGAGAAGGCATCTGGTAAATTTGTAGAGTATATGAGAATTTTTATGCCGATATCCTGCCTTGGTGGTGTAATAAAGAGGTTCACGTACCCTGGGAACGGCATCTGATACAATATCCACATCTTCACGTGCCTAGAGAAAGCCAAGGTCATCCCCTGATCCTCTTCCTTGTTCCCTGAACAAACTTGATTCAAAAACATAGCTCTCAAGGAATCCGGAAAGGCCAGCACTTTTCATGACATTCTTTATCGCTTTTTTTGGTGAAACAAAGTTGACATTAAGTTTGACCTGCCAAGAATGTGGAACATTTCCTAAACCGTAACTACGTCACCTGGTGAGGCAATGGTAGGTTTCCCGAATCATCTCTAAGCTAAAGTAGTTTAGTTAACATCAGGCAAACTAGTGTAAAATATATTTAAAGAAACTTTAACATAAACCCATCTGAACTAACTCTAACCCACCTTAATTCAATTACAGCTAAAGTAACCTACTCTAGCGGAGAAAATCTAACATAAATCTTCCTGTTAAAATTGATAGTCCATACAAGTATAAATTGACTGAATTAAACTAAAGCAAACCAGAGCTTCGTAGGCAAAACGTCCCAGTAATAAACCATGTTTGTTTCTCACTAAACATGACGAAGACGGCAATATATAATTCGTGTCACCACTTGAAGACTGATTGTATATCTTTCAGATATGAAATCGAATGATATTCATCGTGTCCCGATCTGAAAGCGGATTATATAAATCTTTCCACCACTTGAAAGCGGATTTTATGAATCGCGCCAACTTTTCAAAAAATTATCAGAGTCTAAAAGCAGACTTTGATATTTACTACGATAGAAGAATAGCGATTACGATGTAATTCGGAGATTTAAGATCCTCAATTCCACTTTAACTTGAACGAACCAGCTACTACGTCAGTGGGATGGTAGGCAATGGAGGAACACTGTCGCCATGATGCGGGATATTCTTGAGCGATGTTCCTCAGGTCAGAGGAGTTGGTAGGATCTGCCTGTTATAGGAAGATGGTAACAGCTGGTGAGATCTGGAGGTTACAGGGAGATGGCAATAGTTGGTGAGGTCTGCTGGTTACAGGGAGGTGGCAACAGTTGTTCCGGGGCTTTGAGGTATCGGAGCCTGAACATTCAGGACGGTAAAAGACATGCGTGGGATAAAATGAATCGGATCTATGCGGTGTACGGGGGAGGAGGAAACATGCTGTCAATGTTAGGCTCCAGTTTTGGTACTTCATGCATGACAGCTAGAGAAGACATGTGCAACTGAAGCTATTGTTCTTTTGCTTCAGACGCTACCTCTCTCAATGGGAAAGAAAAAACAAAATGATAGAGTAAACTCATGTATTCTGGCTGAAGCCTGAGAGAGAGAGAGAGAGAGAGAGAGAGAGAGAGAGAGAGAGAGAGAGAGAGAGAGAGAGAGAGAGAGAGAGAGAGAGAGAGAGAGAGAGAGAGAGAGAGAGAGAGAGAGAGAGAGAGATGGTTCATTTATGAAATAAGAAATAGGGATGTGACGATGAAAGGATAGTGGAAATGGAAATGGTGAAGGAAATGTACGATTAGAAGTAAATTAAGAATGACGGATGAAAAAATGAATAGAATAGACAATAAAAAATCAATAACTACACAGATAAGAAATCATAAGAAAAGTACTTATAATTGTCTAAGATTTCTCTCTCTCTCTCTCTCTCTCTCTCTCTCTCTCTCTCTCTCTCTCTCTCTCTCTCTGCCACACAGACAACGGTGATTGGCCGTATAGGATGAAGTCCACCTTTGACCCAACAATATGCCAAGATTACCGCGGGTATAACTTTAGTCAAGCGATATGAACTTTGACCTCTCATCAACCTTTGCTAATGGGGCTTTTCAACCTCAGGTATTTTCACGTCAGCAGCAAAAATACAGGTCAAGTCAGAGGGCAAAGACCGAGGTTAATGAGGTAAATGTTAACAGGTCAGGTGAACTTGATGACGTAATCTTTCTTGATACACTTTGCTATGGTCTTGAAATTAGTATTTTGAACAAAAAATCAATTCATATATATATATATATATATATATATATATATATATATATATATATATATATATATATATATATATATATATATATATATATATATATGCAACAATCACCACTGGAAAGAGAAAATGAAAACGGTAAGTACTTTCTTTAATCACATCCTCAAACATAGTGGGGGAGGTACAGGTATTGAGGTCCTTAAATGTGACAAATTCTTAACTTGAAGATTATTAAGAAGTATCCATTAGAAGAACCGTGTTTACACACAATGTAGGGAGAGGCAGGTCAGACGTCACGCCACAATATTAGTGCCCACCTGCACTCCACGGTGCCTCGCCTCGCTGCTACCTCTAGCTCTCCTGCTTTCGCTGATAGTTCCGTAGGTTTAGACGTGGGGTTAGGGAGGACCAATGGTCATATTATTCCTTGATATGGTAAGGTGTAAGGGCATGGAGGAGTGGGGCGTGAGACGGGGCGGAAAGCGGGTTGGGGTGATATGGGGGGTGGTGTTACGTCATGGTTTTTACAATGGAGCCAACTTTCTCGGTCGAATTAACTCCAGACCTGAAGAATACAATTATAAAACTCTCTCTCTCTCTCTCTCTCTCTCTCTCTCTCTCTCTCTCTCTCTCTCTCTCTCTCTCTCTCTCTCTCTCTCTCTCTCTCTCTCTTCCAAACCATGAGTATTCATGAGGATGGAGAATAAGGAAGCGTCATCAGGGGCAGAGGAGAGAGGATGTGACCAGGACACACGAGTGAGGTCTCTCGAAGGACGAACATAATTTGTATGGGCGTGGTCCGTCGTCTGTGGCTGTCATGGCCCCAGGTACAGTGGGGAGTGTTCCCATCATGATAGTGGCAGCTGCAACGTGTTCTTGTCTTGCTGTCAGGCGGAGGAGTGCCCCATGACGAGGCTGGGAATCGTCCTCATATATCGCCTCCCTGAGCCAGCGACGGACCCCAACATCACGTCAACCCACGGCCAGTAAGACCTGGCTTCACATTCTCTCTCAAGGTTATACTTTTCCCACCAAAAGTACCATGAAGTTTAAAGTAATTTCACTTTCTTTATTGCTCAGCTGACGAGAGGAGTAAACACCTTAACCCCGGTGCAAAACTTGACGATGTGGTTTCCTAATTAGGCTGTATTTTTCCAGGCAAAAAAGGTTAAAGGTCACCTATTCAGACGTTGGTAAAAGTAGGAACAACAGAGTTTGAGGTCAGCTTTATGTCAGCTTATTTTGACAGGGTATGCTTCTGGGGTCAGAGGTCAAGGTGGGTATTATCTTCTTCTTCTTCTTCTTCTTCTTCTTCTTCTTCTTCTTCTTCTTCTTCTTCTTCTTCTTCTTCTTCTTCTTCTTCTTCTTCTTCTTCTTCTTCTTCTTCTTCTTCTTTTTCTTCTTCTTCTTCTTCTTCTACAGACAGAAAGACAGAGAAGGAATGTTACACTGACGGGGAATTTGTGTGACGTGGTCTGTCATACAGACAGAAAATCAGACAGATATTGTCATACAGACGAAGAGCCCAGAGGATACAGACTAACACATGTTCCGACAGCTACAGACTTGATGTAACAAACTAAGGAATATTTGTCCACATTGCTCCCAGGTTAACAGATATCCAAGGAAAAAAAAGTCCCATGACATACAAACAAACATACAGACAAACATACATACATACATACATACAGACATACAGACAGACAGACGGACAGACAGACTGACAGAAAGACAGACATACAGACATGCATACATACATACAGACAGACGGACTGCACAGACATAATGGAAATGATGTAACAGACATTTTAGGTGGAGTCCCTCCCTCTAGCCACGCACAGACAACCAGAAGAGTCTGTTATGGTTCACAGGAGTCGCAAAGCTAGAGTTGTCTGTGTTCATCATCAGGATGTGTTCATCATCAGGGTGTGTTCATCATCAGGATGTGTTCATCATCAGGATGTGTTCATCATCAGGATGTGTTCATCACAGGGTGTGTTCATCATCAGGATGTGTTCATCATCAGGGTGTGTTCATCATCAGGATGTGTTCATCATCAGGGTGTGTTCATCATCAGGATGTGTTCATCATCAGAGTGTGTTCATCATCAGGATGTGTTCATCATCAGGGTGTGTTCATCATCAGGATGTGTTCATCATCAGGATGTGTTCATCATCAGGATGTGTTCATCATCAGGGTGTGTTCATCATCAGGATGTGTTCATCATCAGGGTGTGTTCATCATCAGGATGTGTTCATCATCAGGATGTGTTCATCATCAGGGTGTGTTCATCATCAGGATGTGTTCATCATCAAGGTGTGTTCATCATCAGGATGTGTTCATCATCAGGGTGTGTTCATCATCAGGATGTGTTCATCATCAGGATGTGTTCATCATCAGGGTGTGTTCATCATCAGGGTGTGTTCATCATCAGGATGTGTTCATCATCAGGATGTGTTCATCATCAGGGTGTGTTCATCATCGGGGTGTGTTCATCATCAGGATGTGCTCATCATCAGGATGTGTTCATCATCAGGATGTGTTCATCATCAGGATGTGCTCATCATCAGGATGTGTTCATCATCAGGATGTGTTCATCATCAGGGTGTGTTCATCATCGGGGTGTGTTCATCATCAGGGTGTGTTCATCATCAGGATGTGTTCATCATTAGGATGTGTTCATCATCGGGATGTGCTCATCATCGGGATGTGTTCATCATCAGGATGTGTTCATCATCAGGATGTGCTCATCATCAGGGTGTGTTCATCATCAGGGTGTGTTCATCATCAGGATGTGTTCATCATCAGGATGTGTTCATCATCGGGGTGTGTTCATCATCAGGATGTGTTCATCATCAGGATGTGTTCATCATCAGGATGTGTTCATCATCAGGGCGTGTTCATCATCAGGATGTGTTCATCATCAGGGTGTGTTCATCATCAGGATGTGTTCATCATCAGGGTGTGTTCATCATCAGGATGTGTTCATCATCAGGGTGTGCTCATCATCAGAGTGTGTTCATCATCAGGATGTGTTCATCATCAGGGTGTGTTCAGAGAGAACATATAGTCTGCTTGTGCGAGTATTGTGCATTTAAAGAGAGTGAGAGTTCTTTGCAGTTAACGTCATTCTGCATTGAAAGAAAACGCATATTCTTTTAGTTCAATCTGCGTTTAAAGAGCGTGAGCATTCACTGCGTTGAACGGAAGTCTGCTTTCGGCGTTCATTTGCCCATTGACAGACAGTGAGGAGAAGATCCTGCGTTCAGAGAGAGTTCTGTGTTCAAGTGATGAGGGGTGAAATATCCTTACTAATTTTTATCTTACGATTAATTGTGTTAGGTTCCTTGTGTTGAGAGAGAGAGAGAGAGAGAGAGAGAGAGAGAGAGAGAGAGAGAGAGAGAGAGAGAGAGAGAGAGAGAGAGAGGTCATCAGCGAAACTCAGCGAACACAAGGAAACTGGTAAGTGTAAACACGTCTGACATATAGTAGAATAAGACACAGCGGAGATAATGAGAGGGAGGAGGAGGAGGAAGAGGAGGAGGGGGAGAAGGAGGAGAAAGAAGAGGAGGAGAAAGGGAGAGAGGGAGGGAATAGGAGGAGAAGGAGGAGAAAGAAGAGGAGGAGAAAGGACATTACGCGGGTGACGAGGTCATCCGTGGTGATGTGTTGTGGTGGAGGGGGGTGTCCATGCGAGAGAACGTTCCGCTACAGTGAGGTCAAATCAAGCTATTGCTTCCTTGACCCTACCTGACCCAGCTCCAAGACTGTCTCCCGTTACACACACACACACACACACACACACACACACACACACACACACCAAGCTCCCTGCCTCTCCCTTCTATTCCTGACCTCCCGTGGTAACTTCCCACAAGAGAGAGTGTGGGGGGGGGGGGGGGGAAGGAGACGCCCCCTGGAGTGGCATTCGTTTTCACCAGGAGGTATGAGGTCGGTCCTCCTCGTGTTTCACTTCTCCATAGTAAACTGTTGACAGAAAAGCCTTACATTATCGCGCCGATATCCGCAAGTTTGAATTTATATATCCACATTCAGTCCGAAATGTTTTCATAATTTACCAAAAGGTTATTCGTCGCTTCTTTATAGGCTAAATGGTCGATTGAATTTTTACAAAAAACTGCTGGCCAGATGACCCATTCTCTCTTTTAAACAAGGTTGAAAACCATAGGACGACTTAGCAGCCATTCTTGATGTACAACACTAAAGGAAATGTTAAATTCTGTCATTTCTCAGAGGAACATAAGAACTTCTCTAGACCTTTGATGTCTTTTATGGCCGTCCAACAACAATTGTGTCACTCTATAACATTTTTGGTAAACAACCTACACACTGCCATCATGTGAGGTACACACTGCCATCATGTGAGGTACACACTGCCATCATGTGAGGTACACACTGCCATCATGTGAGATACACACTGCCATCATGTGAAATACACACTGCCATCATGTGAGGTACACACTGCTATCATGTGAGATACACACTGCCATCATGTGAGGTACACACTGCCATCATGTGAGGTACACACTGCCATCATGTGAGGTACACACTGCCATCATGTGAGATACACACTGCCATCATGTGAAATACACACTGCCATCATGTGAGGTACACAATGCCATCATGTGAGATACACACTGCCATCATGTGAGGTACACACTGCCATCATGTGAGGTACACACTGCCATCATGTGAGGTACACACTACCATCATGTGAAATACACACTGCCATCATGTGAGGTACACACTGCCATCATGTGAGGTACACACTACCATCATGTGAGGTACTCATTATGGGCAGGTGGGGACATACCCATAGTTTCGGCTTATAATATTTTTCAATAATCAAATAACCTGGTTTGATCCATTTTCATGTTGTAACACTACTCTGTCTCTGCGATTTATTGGTTTCGCTTCGACAAAACTTGATCAAGTTGATGAAGTTGTCGTTATCATGTTCTGTAAGGGGTCGGGTGTTGAAACAAGTGAAAAAGTGAATTTTTCTGTTAATCTGAAAATGTGATGAAACCTCTTTAACACGAGTGTGCAATCCATATGCACGGCTACCGTCGTGCTCAAGGATCGTGCTGTCGTACTCCCAGATCGCACAGTCGTGCACAAGAGGTTGAACAAGGATATAAGGGCCTGTCAGCACACTTCAAAATATAGATTGAAGTATCATTAAGCTGTTTACCGCCGATAACTAGAAGGCGCTGGCTAGGTATTAGGGGTTCAGGACTCTTGCCATTATGCTCTCTGGCCATAAGGTTGTTTGAGTGTCAACGCTAGAAAGGCCTATGTGTACATAAGGATAAAATTGATGTAAGTTTTCGGTATTTCTCTTTCACTTGAGAACAAAAATTAAAACTTCAAAAATGGAATTCTACGCTTCGTATCCAGTATAGAAGTGCCAATACCCTAAAATGGAGATAAGCATGAGTATGTTGTCTTTACGAAATGTTGGCACATCTTAGAGCAACAAAGACATAGAAAATGAGAATGTCATCGTTCAGAAAGGCCATGCGTACCACACCGGATAACCAGAAAACTATTTTCAGACCTTCATTAAACCAGGCATAAAGATTGCATGGCTGGGTAATGGTCCAGTACATGTCAGAAAGATTCTCTGGAGATACACTCAGGACAAGTTTCATTCATATCTATATACAAATCTGGCACTTATGCACTCAAGAGGGATACATCTGTGTTCCATTTGCATCTATAAAACCTTTTTCTGATTTAATGAATACATAAAACAGACCAAATGATCCATTCTCTCTACATGAGCTGGCAACTTATGCGAGATTTCCCGAGATTTCATTACAGGAAAATGAAAATGGTATTTTGTGATCTGTTATGACCCTACATTATCATGTGAGGTCACCATCAGTTATATATGTCTGACTTTAATGAAACTGTGAATGTACTCTAATAAACTCTCTCTCTCTCTCTCTCTCTCTCTCTCTCTCTCTCTCTCTCTCTCTCTCTCTCTCTCTCTCTCTCTCTCTCTCTCTCTCTCTCTCTCTCTCTCTCTCTCTCTCTCTCACACACACACACAAAGAAAATCTAACCGTTTGTATTTCAATTGAAAGTGTTTCATGGAAGTAACATCCAGATTTGCAATGGTTTCCGGTGTACATCACCACAGTACACAAACGATGATGCATAAAACTACATCAGCCAGTAGACAAGACAGACAGAAGTATGCTAATTTCTCGCTGGTCAAGTTAACCTTGCATTAAGGCACTCCAGTTCTTCAACAAGGTTAACTTCCCCGGCAAGGACATGCTCCATTCATCTCCAGTCTACTGTAGATATCATATCCACATCTCCTATTATTCAGTAAACTATATACATAAGAAATTACACGGCCTTCTTAAGGTATCAATAAGAAAGATCTCTATGTTCGTTTGCTTAGCCAGGTTAAAGTGGCCTTGTCCTTGAGGCAGAGGGTTTGGGGGACCCCTTGACTGTGACCCCTTTGCCTCCTGCCGGGGATGGGTAACGTATCAGGAAACAGGTCAGTGTGGGGGGCATGAAGGGGAGGCAGGAGCCTAGTGAGGTTAGTGTTGGGTCAGCCATAAGCATTATGCTGGGTATATGTTGCAAGTTTCCTGACGTAGTACCCAAACCCAGTTACCCATCTGCACACTTACAGACGAAATGCAACACCACGAGTGTAAAGCATCCTCATCATACAGCACAGATTGTTAATTGTAAATGGATAACTAAGTAATTACACCCCACCCCCCAACACACACACACACACACACACACACACACACACATACACAATTCACCTTTATCTCTCCTTTCCATGTACTGTCCATCAGCTGATAGCCTCCTTATAGACCATCAGGTCGTCTGTCATCTGTCTATCTCAAGTGCTTCTATGTACACTAGGAAAGTTCTGAAATTCAAACGACTCTTGCCATATATTGAAGATCTGAGACCCTTAACTTATGTTAAGGTTGACAGAGAAATAGATAGATTTATAGATGCGGAGGTAGATGGTCTAACTAACCAATAAATACTCATAATCAAAGGAGATAGATAATAGATACAGCAAATGGCTGACAAACATAGAAAGGATATAGAAAGAGAGATAGAAAATCGACGATGTTTAAGATGTATATATTCATATTCTATGAACATACATAGACTCGCTTTCTTCATGTATACACCCATATTCTTCACATGTAAATCCATACTCCTCACATGCATACCCATATTTCTCATGGAGGTAAAATTCATATATATATATATATATATATATATATATATATATATATATATATATATATATATATATATATATATATATATATATATTCCTATGAGTCCACGGGGAAAATGAAACACGAAAAGTTCCCAAGTGCACTTTCGTGTAATGATCACATCATCAGGGGAGACACAAGAGAGGAATATAAGTCAGTTGATATACATCGAAGAGACGAAGCTAGGACGCCATTTGGTAAACATTGGACAATCACACTGGACAATCATTTTCCCCGTGGACTCATAGGAATATCTTGATCACGCGCAAAATTGTGATCCTTTCCAATATATATATATATATATATATATATATATATATATATATATATATATATATATATATATATATATATATATATATATATATATATATAATATATATATATATATATATATATATATATATATATATATATATATATATATATATATATATATATATATATATATATATATATATATATATATATATGTACCTATAGAGGTGGGCCATCTTGAAATGAGCTTAAATGATGACAAATGTTCAGCGTTCATAGTGTTTGAAAAGTTTTGTGCTTGTAAGAGAAGTACAGGAGAGAGAGAGAGAGAGAGAGAGAGAGAGAGAGAGAGAGAGAGAGAGAGAGAGAGAGAGAGAGAGAGAGAGAGAGAGAGAGAGAGAGAGAGAGAGAGAGAGAGAGAGAGAGAGAGAGAGAGAGAGAGAGTAATCAAGCAAGCATGAAGCCATACGCCAATCATACTGAATTTGGTCCCTCGTTTGATCTCAGGGGCGACACCGAAGTGAACAGACAACGCTGGACCCTCGAGTGTGACGGTGTGGTCCGCAGCTGTGTTGGCTGAGAGTGACCCCATCCCCTGGACAGGTGAAGATGGCCCCTGCGCTGAACTGGTCTAACGAGTTAACATCAACCAGCCACGAACAGTTAAAGGAATCAAAATCTCTCTGGCAAAGACTGTGGCTTCACAAGACTAGAACCCTAAGACTTTCACTGTTGTGTAAGATGTTAGGATGATGTTTATAGTACTGCATGAAAAATAATGTGCAGGGAAAGACGCTTCCGCACCTCGCCATGGCGTGGCCTGACGTAAATGAGGTCTCCGTTGGGACAACCAATTTTTGGATATTCCTTCGTGATTAGTTACTTGAGCGAACCAACGTGGTCTAATCCAGCCAATAAAAGAACCCTCTAGAGCGGCTACACTTCTCATCTCCTTCTAAATGGTTCGCTTTAAGTTCTCTGGACAGATAATCTTCACTTGACAACATCGTCAGTTGAGTAACCTTTATACAGAAGGTCCACGCTAATCTCCACACTTGCCTGGCTGTTAACTTAGTGTGTTCAAGCTGGTAGATGTGAGGGAAGGCACAGAAGGGTATCACAGACCCCTTTCCAGTCACTGACAATTTCAGTTATGTTTCTTTGTGGTCCGAGGCGTTCTTGCTTGCGTCCAAATATCGAGCTATCCAAATTGGTCGTAATGTGATAATGAATAAGAAAGTGACGTGTGTTAACGCTAATGCAATGACGAACTCTACAGAGATATGACTGTATTCTTAGAGACGTGTTTGACCCCCATGTATTTGCTGCCAGTGTCGGTCAAACAACACCACAGTCGTAGCTTCTGAAGAACCAGCTATTACTTCAGAGGTAAGGCAATGGCTGATATGCTTTTTTTAGGTGCCATGAAGCTGGTTGACTGAACACCTACAATAACCAAGCTACTACCCACGCCACACTATAATGCACACCAGCCCAAGCCTCTACCCTCGCCACACTATAATGCACACCAGCCCAAGATCTACCCACGCCACACTATAATACACACCAGCCCAAGATCTACCCTCGCCACACTATAATACACACCAGTCCAAGATCTACCCTCGCCACACTATAATGCACACCAGCCCAAGCCTCTACCCTCGCCACACTATAATACACACCAGCCCAAGATCTACCCTCGCCACACTATAATGCACACCAGCCCAAGATCTACCCTCGCCACACTATAATGCACACCAGTCCAAGCCTCTACCCTCGCCACACTATAATGCACACCAGCCCAAGCCTCTACCCTCGCCACACTATAATGCACACCAGCCCAAGCCTCTACCCTCGCCACACTATAATGCACACCAGCCCAAGCCTCTACCCTCGCCACACTATAATGCACACCAGCCCAAGCCTCTACCCTCGCCACACTATAATGCACACCAGCCCAAGCCTCTACCCTCGCCACACTATAATGCACACCAGCCCAAGCCTCTACCCTCGCCACACTATAATGCACACCAGCCCAAGCCTCTACCCTCGCCACACTATAATACACACCAGCCCAAGCCTCTACCCTCGCCACACTATAATGCACACCAGCCCAAGCCTCTACCCTCGCCACACTATAATACACACCAGCCCAAGCCTCTACCCTCGCCACACTATAATGCACACCAGCCCAAGCCTCTACCCTCGCCACACTATAATGCACACCAGCCCAAGCCTCTACCCTCGCCACACTATAATACACACCAGCCCAAGCCTCTACCCTCGCCACACTATAATGCACACCAGCCCAAGCCTCTACCCTCGCCACACTATAATACACACCAGCCCAAGCCTCTACCCTCACCACACTATAATGCACACCAGCCCAAGATCTACCCTCGCCACACTATAATATAAACCAGCCCAAGATCTACCCTCGCCACACTATAATGCACAACAGCCCAAGCCTCTACCCTCGCCACACTATAATACACACCAGACCAAGATCTACCCTCGCCACACTATAATGCACAACAGCCCAAGCCTCTACCCTCGCCACACTATAATGCACACCAGCCCAAGATCTACCCTCGCCACACTATAATACACACCAGCCCAAGATCTACCCTCGCCACACTATAATGCACAACAGCCCAAGCCTCTACCCTCGCCACACTATAATGCACAACAGATGTTATTTTGACAAATGTTTCTACACGTTGAGTAAACGTCTTCGTGTTTGCAATATTCCCCGTTTACCAAGGTTTGGCCTTCGCTAACTAGACAACTGGTCTGGTGTTGGTCGTTCTCTGGGTGGTACTGGCACAAGCGGAAGTGTTGAGGATTACAAAACTTCTAAGGGTTGACGCTGGAGGCCACCACTACTTGGCCTGGCACCACCTGAGGCAGCAGAAATCAGTATCTCTAATGCTCTGTCCTCTGACTGTGTAACATCATATCTAACTCATTACATACTGGTTCTCTCCACTTCCAAAGATTTCCATTTCGATGTTTCCCAACATGGTAGACAAAGAGGCGGGTCTCAGAGCCTTGATACTTTGGATTGGTTGAACGTGTATATATGCAACCCTAGCTACACTGAATATCTGTGTGTGTGTGTATGTGTGTGTGTGTGTGTGTGTGTGTGTGTGTGTGTGTGTGTGTGTGTGTGTGTGTGTGTGTGTGTGTGTGTGTGTGTGTGTGTGTGTGTGTGTGTGTGTGTGTGTGTGTGTGTGTGTGTGTGTGTATGTGTGTGTGTGTGTATGCCTGCCTTTCCTTGGCTATGCAGAACCATAACGTCCATCAGTGCCGTCAATCATCAAATTAACTGTATATAAAAATAACTTTGACAGTTGTGGCTCGATTGCTACTCACTACACACACACACACACACACACACACACACACACACACACACACACACAGAGCCACACAGCCACACACTGGTCAAGGTAAGCCACACACCAGTCCGTTAATCGCCACATCGAGTTTCTTAAATCGGTCAACCCGCATTCTGGTATCAGGGATTGACTCCCACTGACCATTGCTATGTGCATGTTGTACAAGAACATAAACATCATATATATATATATATATATATATATATATATATATATATATATATATATATATACATATATATATATTTTTTTTTCATACTATTCGCCATTTCCCGCGATAGCGAGGTAGCGTTAAGAACAGAGGACTGGGCCTTTGAGGGAACATCCTCACCTGGCCCCCTTCTCTGTTCCTTCTTTTGGAAAATTAAAAAAAAACGAGAGGGGAGGATTTCCAGCCCCCCACTCCCTTCCCTTTTAGTCGCCTTCTATATATATATATATATATATATATATATATATATATATATATATATATATATATATATATATATTTATATTATATACATGTACATATTCATACTTGCTTTCACCCATTTCCGTCGCTTCCCTACCACGCAGGAAATAGCATCCCCGCCTCCCCCCTTCAGAGAGGTAGCGCCAGGAAAAGACAAAAAGTCCACATTCGTTCACATAGTCTCTAGATGTCATGTGTAATCCATACCCAGGCCCCACAGAACTTTCCATGGTTTACCCCAGACGCTTCACATGCCCTGGTTTAGTCCAATGACAGCTCGTCGACCCCGGTATACCATATCGTTTCAATTTACTCTTTGTAAATCTTTCTTCACTCATTCTCTCCATGTGTCCAAACCATTTCTAAACACCCTCTTCTGCTCTCTCAACCACACTCTTTTTATTACCACATATCTCTCTTATCCCTTCATTACTTACTCAATCAAACCACCTCACACCACATATTGTCCTTAAACATTTTATTCCCAAAACATCCACTCTCCTCCGTACAACCCTATCCATAGCAAATGCCTCACAATCATATAACATTGTTGGAACCACTATTCCTATAAACATACCCATTTTTGCTCTCCGAGATAACGTTCTCGCCTTCCACACATTCTTCAACACTCCCAGAACCTACGCCCCTTCCCCCACCCTGTGACTCACTTTCGCTATCATGGTTCCATCCGCTGTCAAATCCACTCCCAGGTATCTAAAACACTTCACTTCCTCCAGTTATTCTCCATTCAAACTTACATCCCAATTAACTTGTCCCTCAACCCTACTGAACTTAATAACCTTGCCCTTATTCAAATTTACTCTCAACTTTCTTCTTTCACACTTACCGAACTCAGTCACCGAACTTTGCGGCTTCTCAACCGAATCAGCCACCAACGCTGTATCATCAGCAAACAATAACTGACTCACTTCCCAGGCCCTCTCATCCACAACAGACTGCATACTTGCCCCTCTCTCCAAAACTCTTACATTCACCTCCCTAACCACCCCATCCATTAACAGATTAAACAACCATGGATACATCACGCATCCCTACCGCAAACCGACATGCACTGGGAACCACTCAATCTCCATTCTTCCTATTCGTACACAAGCCTTACATCCTACGTAAAAACTTTTCACTGCCTCTAGCAACTTACCTTTCACACCATATACTCTTAAAACCTTCAACAAATCATCTCTATCAACCCTATCATATGCCTTCTCCAGATCCAAAAATGCTACATACAAATCCATCAGTTTTTCTAAGTATGTCTCTTATACTTTCTTCAAAGCAAACACCTGATCCACACATATCCTCTACCACTTCTGAAACCACACTGTTCTTCCCCAATCTGTACATGCCTTTACCCTCTCAATCACCACCCTCCCATATAATTTCCCAGGAATACTCAGCAAACTTATGCCTCTGTAATTTGAACACTCATCTTTAATCTCTTTGCCTTTGTACAATGGCAATACGCATGCATTCCACCAATCCTCAGGCACTTCATCATAATCCATACGTACAGCGAATATCTTTACCAACCAATCAACAACACAGTCACCCCCTTTTTTAATAAATTCCACTGCAATACCATTCAAACCCGCCGCCTTACCGGCTTTCATCTTCCGCAAAGCTTTTATTACTTCTCTCTTTACCAAACCATTCTCCCTGAACCTCTCACTTATTACATCACCCCGACTAAAACACCCTATATCTGAAACTCTATCAAATACATTCAAGAAACCTTCAAGATACTCACTCCATCTCCTTCTCACTTCATCACTAACTGTTTATTACCTCCTCATTTGCCCCATTCACCGATGTTCCCATTTGTTCTCTTGTCTTACGCACGTGATTTACCTCCTTCCATAACATCTTTTCATTCTCCCTAAAATTCAATGATACTTTCTCACCCCAACTCTCATTTGCATTCTTTTTCACCTCTTGCTCATTTCTCTTGACCTTACCGCTTTCTTTTATACATCTCCCAGTCATTTGCAGTAATTCCCTACAAGAATCGTCTAAAATGCCTCTCTCATCTTTTCCAGTAACAACTTTACTTCTTCATCCCAACAATCACTACCCTTTCTAATCTGCCCACCTGCCACCTTTCTCATGCCACACGTATCTTTTGCGCAAGCCATCACTGCGTCCTTAGATACATTTCATTCCTCACCCACTTCCCTCACGTCATTTGCTCTCACATTTTGTCATTCTTCACTCAATCTCTCCTGGCACTTCCTCACACAAGTCTCCTTTCCAAGCTCACTCACTCTCACCATTCTCTTCTCCCCAACATTCCCTCTTCTTTTCTCAAAACCTCTACAAATCTTCACCTTCGCCTCCACAAAATAGTGATCTGACATCCCTCCAGCTGCCCCTCTCAGCACATTGGCATCCAGTAGTCTCTCTTTTACACGCATATCAATTAACACGTAATCCAATAACGCTCTTTAACCATCTCTCCTAATCACACGCGTATACTTATGTATATCTCTCTTTTTAAGCCAAGTGTTCCCAATCACCTGTTCTTTTTCGGCACACAAATCCACAAGCTCTTTACCATTTTCACTTACAACACTGAACATCCCATGTACACAAATTATACCCTCACCTGCCACATCACTCACCTTCGCATTTAAATCACCCATCACTATAACCCGGTTTCGTGCTTCGGGAGTAGTGATATATTTATATATATATATATATATATATATATATATATATATATATATATATATATTTATTTTGCTTTGTCGCTGTCTCCCGCGTTTGCGAGGTAGCGCAAGGAAACAGACGAAAGAAATGGCCCAAAAAACCCTCATACACATGTATATACATACACGTCCACACACGCAAATATACATACCCATACATCTCAATGCACACATATATATACACACACAGACACCTACATATATACACATGCACACAATTCACACTCTGCCTTTATTCATTCCCATTACCACCTCGCCACACATGGAATAACATCCCCCTCCCCCCTCATGTGTGCGAGGTAGCGCTAGGAAAAGACAACAAAGGCCCCATTCGTTCACACTCAGTCTCTAGCTGTCATGCAATAATGCCCGAAACCACAGCTCCCTTTCCGCATCCAGGCCCCACAGAACTTTCCATGGTTTACCCCACACGTTTCCCATGCCCTGATTCAATCCACTGACAGCACGTCGACCCCGGTATACCACATCAATCCAATTCACTCTATTCCTTGCCCGCCTTTCACCCTCCTGCATGTTCAGGCCCCGATCACTCAAAATCTTTTTCACTCCATCTTTCCACCTCCAATTTGGTCTCCCACTTCTCCTCGTTCCCTCCACCTCCGACACATATATCCTCTTGGTCAATCTTTCCTCACTCGTTCTCTCCATGTGCCCAAACCATTTCAAAACACCCTCTTCTGCTCTCTCAACCACGCTCTTTTTATTTCCACACATCTCTCTTACCCTTACGTTGCTTACTCGATCAAACCACCTCACACCACACATTGTCCTCAAACATCTCATTTCCAGCACATCCATCCTCCTGCGCACAACTCTATCCATAGCCCACGCCTCGCAACCATACAACATTGTTGGAACTACTATTCCTTCAAACATACCCATTTTTGCTTTCCGGGATAATGTTCTCGACTTCCACACATTTTTCAAGGCTCCCAAAATTTTCGCCCCCTCCCCCACCCTATGATCCACTTCCGCTTCCATGGTTCCATCCGCTGACAGATCCACTCCCAGATATCTAAAACACTTCACTTCCTCCAGCCTCTCACCATTCAAACTCACCTCCCAATTGACTTGACCCTCAACCCTACTGTACCTAATAACCTTGCTCTTATTGACATTTACTCTTAACTTTCTTCTTCCACACACTTTACCAAACTCCGTCACCAGCTTCTGCAGTTTCTCACATGAATCCGCCACCAGCGCTGTATCATCAGCGAACAACAACTGACTCACTTCCCAAGCTCTCTCATCCCCAACAGACTTCATACTTGCCCCTCTTTCCAAAACTCTTGCATTTACCTCCCTAACAACCCCATCCATAAACAAATTAAACAACCATGGAGACATCACACACCCCTGCCGCAAACCTACATTCACTGAGAACCAATCACTTTCCTCTCTTCCTACACGTACACATGCCTTACATCCTCGATAAAAACTTTTCACTGCTTCTAACAACTTGCCTCCCACACCATATATTCTTAATACCTTCCACAGAGCATCTCTATCAACTCTATCATATGCCTTCTCCAGATCCATAAATGCTACATACAAATCCATTTGCTTTTCTAAGTATTTCTCACATACATTCTTCAAAGCAAACACCTGATCCACACATCCTCTACCACTTCTGAAACCACACTGCTCTTCCCCAATCTGATGCTCTGTACATGCCTTCACCCTCTCAATCAATACCCTCCCATATAATTTACCAGGAATACTCAACAAACTTATACCTCTGTAATTTGAGCACTCACTCTTATCCCCTTTGCCTTTGTACAACGGCACTATGCAAGCATTCCGCCAATCCTCAGGCACCTCACCATGAGTCATACATACATTAAATAACCTTACCAACCAGTCAACAATACAGTCACCCCCTTTTTTAACAAATTCCACTGCAATACCATCCAAACCTGCTGCCTTGCCGGCTTTCATCTTCCGCAAAGCTTTTACTACCTCTTCTCTGTTTACCAAATCATTTTCCCTAACCCTCTCACTTTGCACACCACCTCGACCCAAACACCCTATATCTGCCACTCTGTCATCAGACACATTCAACAAACCTTCAAAATACTCATTCCATCTCCTTCTCACATCACCACTACTTGTTATCACCTCCCCATTTACGCCCTTTACTGAAGTTCCCATTTGCTCCCTTGTCTTACGCACCCTATTTACCTCCTTCCAGAACACTTTTTATTCTCCCTAAAATTTACTGATAGTCTCTCACCCCAACTCTCATTTGCCCTTTTTTTCACCTCTTGCACCTTTCTCTTGACCTCCTGTCTCTTTCTTTTATACTTCTCCCACTCAATTGCATTTTTTCCCTGCAAAAATCGTCCAAATGCCTCTCTCTTCTCTTTCACTAATACTCTTACTTCTTCATCCCACCACTCACTACCCTTTCTAAACAGCCCACCTCCCACTCTTCTCATGCCACAAGCATCTTTTGCGCAATCCATCACTGATTCCCTAAATACATCCCATTCCTCCCCCACTCCCCTTACTTCCATTGTTCTCACCTTTTTCCATTCTGTACACAGTCTCTCCTGATACTTCTTCACACAGGTCTCCTTCCCAAGCTCACTTACTCTCACCACCTTCTTCACCCCAACATTCACTCTTCTTTTCTGAAAACCCATACTAATCTTCACCTTAGCCTCCACAAGATAATGATCAGACATCCCTCCAGTTGCACCTCTCAGCACATTGACATCCAAAAGTCTCTCTTTCGCACGCCTGTCCATTAACACGTAATCCAATAACGCTCTCTGGCCATCTCTCCTACTTACATAAGTATACTTATGTATATCTCGCTTTTTAAACCAGGTATTCCCAATCATCAGTCCTTTTTCAGCACATAAATCTACAAGCTCTTCACCATTTCCATTTACAACACTGAACACCCCATGCATACCAATTATTCCCTCAACTGCCACATTACTCACCTTTGCATTCAAATCACCCATCACTATAACCCGGTCTCGTGCATTAAAACCGCTAACACACTCATTTAGCTGCTCCCAAAACACTTGCCTCTCATGATCTTTCTTCTCATGCCCAGGTGCATATGCACCAATAATCACCCACCTCTCTCCATCAACTTTCAATTTTACCCATATTAATCGAGAATTTACTTTCTTACATTCTATGACATACTCCCACAACTCCTGTTTCAGGAGTATTGCTACTCCTTCCCTTGCTCTTGTCCTCTCACTAACCCCTGACTTCACTCCCCAGACATTTCCAAACCACTCTTCCCCTTTACCCTTGAGCTTCGTTTCACTCAGAGCCAAAACATCCAGGTTCCTTTCCTCAAACATACTACCTATCTCTCCTTTTTTCACATCTTGGTTACATCCACACACATTTAGGCACCCCACTCTGAGCCTTCGAGGAGGATGAGCACTCCCCGCGTGACTCCTTCTTCTGTTTCCCATTTTAGAAAGTTAATACAAGGAGGGGAGGATTTCCGGCCCCCCGCTCCCGTCCCCTCTAGTCGCTTTCTACGACACGCGAGGAATACGTGGGAAGTATTCTTTCACCCCTATCCCCAGGGACAATATACATATATAAACACACACACACACACACACACATACACACACACGCACACACACACACACACATACATATATATACATATGAAAAATGTAAGAAACAATTTAGAAAACAAACTTTTAGCTTGAAATGAATGAAAAAATGAACGTCACATAATGGTTCAACCTCTGGTTATGGAAAAGGAAATGTACAATTTATTCACACAAACGTCAATAGCAGTTCTCATCAATTTCACCACTGAATCAATAAGCTTCAATGTCTAAGCTACATTTTTCTCCAACTTCACTATTTTCTTGTCAAAACACCATGCATGAAAGCTATCACTCCAGTAACACAACTGTAAACATTTACTTCCCCTTTAAAAGTTCTGGGGAAGTCTGTCTCGATACACTGCGGCGAGGCGACGCGACGCTGACACAATCACTGTCACAATATCACTTCTGCACACGAAAGGCAATGTTAATAAAGTGGATGGATCAATAACAATGCACAAAGGTATGCTATTCACCTCTAGTATCATTAGCATCAGGCACAAGCAGAGGCTCCATTAATTCTGACGTAGAGTCTTCTTGCTTCTCTTCTTTTGTATTCTCTCTTGAAGACTTCAAAGTTTCCTCTTGAATAGTTGGCATATCAGTTTGCTGCAAGTTCATCTCTGCATGGTCCTCAAATTCTTTTAACCCTGTTTTCTGTAAACCCGATTTCACTTTTTTGGTTTCGCCAATCAATTCTGCATCATCTGAAATGTCCTCCTTGGTCACAGAACTTTCCAGGGATTGCAGGCTTTCTTCATCCAAATGCTCTGCACCAACCAGCAGAGCCAATAAAACTACTGCTAAGCCAGCCCTCATCACCCCCATCGGTGTGCGAGCATCACCAGTCAGTGCTCAACCCACACCTAATCATATATATATATATATATATATATATATATATATATATATATATATATATATATATATATATATATATATATATATATATATATATATATATATATATATATATATATATATATATATATATATGTATGGAAGTCGAGAACATTATCTCGGAAAGCAAAAATGGGTATGTTTGAAGGAATAGTGGTTCAACAATGTTGTATGGTTGCGAGGCGTGGGCTATGGATAGAGTTGTGCGCAGGAGGATAGATGTGCTGGAAATGAGATGTTTGAGGACAATGTGTGGTGTGAGGTGGTTTGATCGAGTGAGTAACGTAAGGGTAAGAGAGATGTGTGGAAATAAAATGAGCGTGGTTGAGAGAGCAGAAGAGGGTGTTTTGAAGTGGTTTGGGCACATGGAGAGGATGAGTGAGGAAAGATTGACCAAGAGGATATATGTGTCGGAGGTGGAGGGAACAAGGAGAAGAGGGAGACCAAATTGGAGGTGGAAAGATGGAGTGAAAAAGATTTTGTGTGATCGGGGCCTGAACATGCAGGAGGGTGAAAGGAGGGCAAGGAATAGAGTGAATTGGAGCGATGTGGTATACCGGGGTTGACGTGCTGTCAGTGGATTGAATCAAGGCATGTGAAGCGTCTGGGGTAAGCCATGGAAAGCTGTGTAGGTATGTATATTTGCGTGTGTGGACGTATGTATATACATGTGTATGGGGGGGGGTTGGGCCATTTCTTTCGTCTGTTTCCTTGCGCTACCTCGCAAACGCGGGAGACAGCGACAAAGTATAATAAAATAAATGAATAATATATATATATATATATATATATATATATATATATATATATATATATATATATATATATATATATATATATTTATATATATATATATATATATATATATATATATATATATATACATATATATATATATATATATATATATATATATATATATATATATATATATATATATATATATATATATATATATATATATATATATATATATATATATATATATGGTGTAGGAGGTAAGTTGTTAGAAGCAGTGAAAAGTTTTTATCGAGGATGTAAGGCATGTGTACGTGTAGGAAGAGAGGAAAGTGATTGGTTCTCGGTGAATCTTGCTTTGAGGCAAGGGTGCGTGATGTCTCCATGGTTGTTTAACTTGTTTATGGATCGGGTTGTTAGGGAGGTGAATGAGAGAGTTTTGGAAAGAGGGGTAAGGATGCATTCTGTTGTGGATGAGGGAGCTTGGGAAGTGAGTCAGTAAATGTGAATAAGAGCAAGGTTATTAGGTAAAGTAGGGTTGAGGGACAAGTCAATTGGGAGGTAAGTTTCAATGGAGAAAAACTGGAGGAAGTGAAGCGTTTTAGATATCTGGGAGTTGATTTAGCAGGGGATGGAACCATGGAAGCGGAAGGGGAGGTGGCGAAAATTCCGGGAGCGTTGCAAAATGTGTGGAAGTCGAGAACGTTATCTTGGAAATCAAAAATGGGTATTTTTGAAAAAATAGTGGTTCCAACAATGTTAAAAGGTTCCGAGGCGTGGTCTATAGATAGAGTTGTGCAGAGGAGGGTGGATGTGCTGGAAATGAGATGTTTGAGGACAATATGTGATGTGAGGTGGATTGATCGAGTAAGTAATGAAAGGGTAAAAGAGATGTTTGGAAATAAAAAGAGTGTGGTTGAGAGAGAGAGCAGAAGAGGGTGTTTTGAAATGGTTTGGTCACATGGAGAGAATGAGTGTGGAAAGATTGTCCAAGAGGATATATGTGTCAGAGGTGGAGGGAACGAGGAGAAGTGGGAGAATTTTTGGATGTTAATGTGCTGAGAGGTGCAACTGGAGGGATGTCTGATCATTATCTTGTGGAGACGAAGGTGAAGATTTGTAGAGGTTTTCAGAAAAGAAGTGAGAATGTTAGGGTGAAAAGAGTGGTAATAGTAAGTGAGCTTGGGAGGGAGACTTGTGTGAGGAAGTACCAGAAGAGACTGAGCACAAAATGGAAAAAGGTAAGAACTAAGGAGGTAAGGGGAGTGGGGGAGGAATGGTATGTATTTAGGGAAGCAGTGATAGCTTGCGCAAAAGATGCTTGTGGCATGAGAAGCGTGGGAGGTGGACAGATTAAAAAGGGTAGTGAGTGGTGGGATGAAGAAGTAAGATTAATAGTGAAAGAGAAGAGAGAGGCATTTGGACGATTTTTGCAGGGAAATAATACAAATGGCAGGGAGATGCATAATAGAAAGAGGCCGGAGGTCAAGATAAAGGTGCAAGAGGTGAAAAAAGAGGGTAAATGAGAGTTGGGGTGAGAGAGTATCATTAAATTTTAGGGAGAATAAAAAGATGTTCTGGAAGGAGGTAAACAAAGTGCGTAAGACAAGGGAACAAATGGGAACTTCAGTGAAGGGGGCTGCTAATGGGGAGGTGATAACAAGTAGTGGTGATGTGAGAAGGAGATGGAGTGAGTATTTTGAAGGTTTGTTGAATGTGTTTGATGATAGAGTGGCAGATGTAGGGTGCTTTGGTCGAGGTGGTGTGCAAAGTGAGAGGGTTAAGGAGAATAATTTGGTAAACAGAGAGGAGGTAGTAAAAGCTTTGCAGAAGATGAAAGCTGGCAAGGCAGCGGGTTTGGATGGTATTGCAGTGGAATTTATTGAAAAAGGTGGTGACTGTGTTGTTGACTGGTTGGTAAGGTTATTTAATGTATGTATGACTCATTGTGAGGTGCCTGAGGATTGGCGGAATGCTTGCATAGTGCCATTGTACAAAGGCGAAGGGGATAAAAGTTAGTGCTCAAATTACAGAGGTATAAGTTTATTGAGTATTCCTGGGAAATTATATGGGAGGGTATTGATTGAGAGGGTGAAGGCATGTACAGAGCATCAGATTGCGGAAGAGCATTGTGGTTTCAGAAGTGGGAGAGGATTTGTGGATCAGGTGTTTGCTTTGAAGAATGTATGTGAGAAATACTTAGAAAAGCAAATGTATTTGTATGTAGCATTTATGGATCTAGAGAGGGCATATGATAGAGTTGATAGAGATGCTCTGTGGAAGGTATTAAGAATATATGGTGTGGGAGGCAAGTTGTTAGAAGCAGTGAAAAGTTTTTATCGAGGATGTAAGGCATGTGTACGTGTAGGAAGAGAGGAAAGTGAATGGTCTCAGTAAATGTAGGTTTGCGGCAGGGGTGCGTGATGTCTCTATGTTGTTTAATTTGTTTATGGATAGGGTTGTAAGAGAGGTGAATGCAAGAGTTTTGGAAAGAGGGGCAAGTATGCAGTTTGTTGTGGATGAGAGAGTTTGGGAAGTGAGTTAGTTGTTGTTCGCTGATGATACAGCGCTGGTGGCTGATTCGTGTAAGAAACTGCAGAAGCTGGTGACTGAGTTTGGTAAATTGTGTGAAAGAAGAAAGCTGAGAGTAAATGTGAATAAGAGTAAGGTTATTAGGCACAGTAGGGTTGAGGGACAACTCAACTGGGAGGTAAGTTTCAATGGAGAAAAACTGGAGGAAGTGAAATGTTTTAGATATCTGGGAGTGGATTTGGCAGCGGATGGAACCATGGAAGCGGAAGTGAATCATAGGGTGGGGGAGGGATCGAAAATCCTGGGAGCGTTGAAGAATGTGTGGAAGGCGAGAACATTATCTCGGAAAGCAAAAGTGGGTATGTTTGAAGGAATAGTGGTTCCAACAATGTTACATGGTTGCGAGACGTGGGCTATGGATAGAGGTGTGCGGAAGAGGGTGGATGTGCTGGAATGAGATACTTGAGGACAATATGTGGTGTGAGATGGTTTGATAGAGTTGGTAATAATAGGGTAAGAGAGATGTGAGGTACTAAAAAGAGTGTGGTGAGAGAGCAGAAGAGGGTGTTTTGAAATGGTTTGGACACATGGAGAGAATGAGTGAGGAAAGATTGACCAAGAGGATATATGTGTCGGAGGTGGAGGGAACGAGGAGAAGCGGGAGAGTAAAGTGGAGGTGGAAAGATGGAGTGAAAAAGATTTTGAGTGATCGGCGCCTGAACATGCAGGAGGGTGAAAGGCGTGCAAGGAATAGAGTGAACTGGAACGATGTGGTATACCGGGGTCGACGTGCTGTCAGTGGATTCAACCAGGGCATGTGAAGCGTGTGGGGTAAACCATGGAAGTTTTGTGGGTCCTGGATGTGGAAAGGGAGATATGCTTTCGGTGCATTGTAACATGACAACTAGAGACTGAGTGTGAACGAATGGGGCCTTTGTTGTCTTTTCCTAACGCTACCTCGCGCACATGAGGGGGAGGGGGTTGTTATTTCATGTGTGGTGGGTTGGCGATGGAAATGAATAAAGGCAGTCAGTATGAATTATGTAGATGTTTATATATGTATATGTCGGTATTTGTATATATATGTATATGTTTAGATGTATTGGTATGTATATTTGCGTGTGTGGACGTGTATGTGGATGGGTTGGGCCATTTCTTTCGTCTGTTTCCTTGAGCTACCTCGCTAACGCGGGAGACAGCGACAAAGAAATATATATATATATATATATATATATATATATATATATATATATATATATATATATATATATATATATATATATATATATATATATATATATATGTGTGTGTGTGTGTGTGTGTGTGTGTGTGTGTGTGTGTGGCCATCAAATGAAAACATACAGACATTTCTCCGTTTACTTAACAATTTTGTACCTTTCATCAAATTTGCTCTAGAATTATGGTATGTTACCATCTTAAGATATCATGATCCATAGGGATGGAAACAAGTTTTCCATATACAGAAAACCTACCAATGTATGCTCATATATCCATTATTACACAGCTCAACACGAAAGAGTTATATTTTCATCATTCCGGTCTATGTTCCTTCGTGCATTACGTATTTGTAGTCCAGAGTTTATTGATGATGAGTTTGAAATGGCATATTATATTGGATCCAAGTTAAAGTTCCCTAGATCTTTCATTGATAAATCCCTTAAGTTGGCAAAGAAATAATTTCAAGATAGTTGAACCCAAACCTCCCCTTGACGCCAAGAATCTTTTAGTTCTCCCTTTTAATAATAATTTTACTTTACTTCTCATGTTGCTTAAATCCTTTAATGTAATTATTGCCTTCTGCAACAACAATACTATAAAGAATATCTTAATCAGGAACTCACCAGTAAGTCAGCAGGATGCATCTATAAAGTGCCATGTAGAAATTGTGATAAGTTTTATGTTGGGCAGACTGGTAAGGATCTTTCTGTTAGACTTAAGCAACATAAATATAGGATAAGAATAGGGCAAGAATCAAATGCCTTGTTTAATCGTGTTAAAAATTATGATCATTGTATTGACTGGAGTAATGCCATCTCAGTTACTAACTCTAACCCATGTACCACGATAAAAATCATTGAATCTTTTAGTACTAAATACACAAAGAATTGTAACATTAATATTAGTGAAGGTCTATACTAGTTGGATAGCTTTATTGTTGAGAGAATTTGCAGGCAGTTCCCCTTATTGTCCACATAATGAATTTATGATACGCTTGTTGCCAGACTCGAACGGACCCGACCTACATTCGATTTGTCATTTGTTTACCAAATGGAGTCCTGTCTGTGATCATGCCCACGCAGTAGTACTCGTGCCTGCTACGCAAGGGTTCCGGGTTCCATCTTGGCTGTTGGAGGTTTGTATGTTATATGGAAGCGCGTGATCATATGCACTATATTCGTGTATAAATACCTCCGTGTTGTACAGTTAGGTTTTGTGAAATGCTATCTGCTGGTTGTGTGAGCCTATAGGAAATGACCAGTGGAGACCCCGTTGCTCACCAACGTCAGACGAAGAGTATTCGATTACATAGTATTCGAATAGTCACCTCCCTTTTAAGGCCTATTACATGCATCGATAAGTCGATCGTAAAGAAATATTTCGCACACTCTAGATTAGCTTGGTAACCTCTAAGTTTTCAATCCATTTTCTCTCGTCGGCAATGCTGGCGCTGCTGTAAAGAAACGTTCAATATCGACATTGTTGAATCCTTTAAGTATTTTGAAACATTCTGTTGAATTGCCCTATAGGGCCTCTTGCTTAAGGAAAAGTTTAATTCCCACAATCTCTCCTCAAATGTTTTGCTATGCAAGGAAGAAATCAATTTAGTTGCTCATCTCTGCAATGATTCCAATTCAAGAATATCTTTACTTAAGCTGGGGGCCCAAAACTGCACTGTATAATCGAGGTGTGGTCTGATTAGACTTAGATATAGTGGCAATATCACTTCCTTGTTTTTGTTCGTAAAGTTTCTGTTGATAAATCCTATAATCCTCCGCTTTCTTGGCAGTCATTGCAATGCTGGGAGAATTTGGAGTTACTGAAGAAAGTGACCCCTAGATCTCTCACACTAGCGGGTCTCCTTTTCTTGTGACCCATCCGTTCATAATCAAATTCTTTGTTTAGGTTTACTTGTATCAGCTGACATTTATTGACATTAAATGGCATTGCCATTTACTAGACCATTCACCGAATTTATCTAGATCCTCTTTTCTTCTTAGCCTGTCCTCTTCACATAATATGGAATTGCCGACCTTTTTTCATCTGCAGATTTGGGCACTAAGTTCTGTAACCCTATGTCAGTATCGTTAATATGAATGATGAAAAGTATAGGCCCAATTACGGAACCCTCGGGTACCCCGCTAGTAACGGGTGACCACGATGATGATTCACCTTTCATTACGACTCTCTGCGTTCTGTCACGTAACCAGGCTTCTGTCCAATTTCCTATGCAACCAGTAACCCCCAGGGCATGGCCTTTGTGCATCAGTTCAACGTGGGGGACTTGGTCGAATGCTTTCTGGAAGTTAATAAATATCACATTTATTGTTTCTATCTTGTGGCTATTGAATAATTTATGATAGAATTCAAAGAGGTTTGTAAAGTATGATCTGCGTCTTCCAAAACCTTACTGCGTATTATAACTCAGAATGTTTTGTTCCAGATAGGATACGATTTTAAGTATATAGGAGTGACGTCTACCAGTCTCCAGCCCTGTAGGACTATTCCATCCTAGAGCGATCGATTAAAGAAATTGGTTAGCGGTCCGGCAATTCCATGTTTGACATTTCTAATCACTCGTGAATAGAAACGATCAGGGCCTGAGCTTTTATTGGTCTTTAACTTATCTATTTGTGTTGGTACTTCTCTAACTGTGACAGTACATTCTTGTAACGTGGGTGCTATTTATCACTGTCTCAAAAATTTGTGTCCCTGTTTTCTAGTGCCAAAACAAAACAAAACGTTCAGGGTTGTTACTACGCTATTATCGTCCACAGTGGGTTTCCCACCATCGTTTACTCAGGGTCCTTTCCACTCCTTGTATGTTTCTTATAATTGATATATCTATAAAACCTTTTAGGATCTCCATTATTGTTTGTTGCAATACTCACTTCGTATTTAACCTTGGCTTCTTTGATAAGGACTTTAACTGGTCTTCAGATTGTGTTATATCGAGTTGCAGTATTTGAGTCATTGTCTCATTTCTTGAGCTCCCTGCGTCGTGTAGCTCTTGCAATATCATGTAAGTACCATATAGACTTCTTGTTGGTTTTATTGTTTATGTCGTGCATAGGAATGAACGTGACTTGACAATACATAAGCTAACGCTTAAAACTGGCCCACAATTCCTCTGGGCATGAACCAACAAGAGTGTAAATCTTTAGATGCATCACGCAGGTAATAGAATCCGCTCTTTTAAAGTTGGGGTAATAGTGCTAGTTTCAGAGCAGTCGATTTTGATATTAGCGTCGAACCTATGTTATCGTCCCAAGCGCCAAGATGTTCTCCAACACGGGTATTAGTTACTAAGAACTCCCGAGATGCAAGAACTAAATAAAGTATATCAAGTTCCCTCGTCGGCTGGGTACCGTTTGGTAGAGAAAATTGTCGTCGATAAAGTTGTTAAGTCTAAAAGATCCACTAACTACACCTGAGATAGTTTGACAGTTGATTTCTAGAAGATTAAAATCCCCAAGAATGATCGTCTTTATCCTGTATCGCTCGTTGTCAACTCTCGTACATGACTGTGTCAACATCTGCTGGCTGAGTAGGACGTTTATGTCAAGCTTGTAAGATTCTGTGTTAATCTGAACACACAAGTGTTCAGCAGTGACAGATGTTGTAGTCTGAGTTTTAACGAGGTTTAGGTAAGATTATTCATAAATACAGTGCAGTTCCACCTCCTCGACCGTCTCAGTCCTTTACAAATAATTTGTAGTCATGTAAATTGTACTCAAAAATCAGGTCGCTGTTTTTCGCGTTCAGAAATGTTTTTGTTTAACCAGTGATATGAACGTATTCACTGCTTACCAAACAATGCCATTCAGCTATTTTGTCTCGGATGGATCGTATATTCATGGAAAAGTCCACTCAGCTTCGATTGATTTCTGTAGGAGTCTGGTGGTATGACTTAGTGACCGGCTATTTTCAGACCTAGATGTGACGACCCCCATGACCTGCATCCCGACGCCAGTGTCTGGTCGGGTGGGAAGGGGATTCGATCTTACCTCCCAACATGTATTATGACCCGATCCTTAGAGTTGCTTCTCTGTCTTGGAGACCTTAGAGAGTTGCTCATGGGTCTTGGAGGGCTTAGAGAGTTGCTCATGGGTCTTGGAGAACTTTGAGAGTTGCTCATGGGTCTCCGAGATCTTTGAGAGTTGCTCTAAGATCTTGCAGACCTTAGAGAATTGCTGATGGATTTTGGGGACCTTGTAGGACGTAAACAACGAAGTGATGCAAAATTCAGAGGAGATATTTGCACTGCATTACTTCGATGATTGAAGATGTTCAGGTCTGTTGAAAGGTGGGGAACCTAGAATGAAGGTGTTTTCTGTCTCCCTATTCCTAAACACTACGATGGTTCGAATTGAGAAAATGACTTTAGTACGGCACAGAAAATGGACATTAATGTGAAGAGGGGAGAGAAAATGAGTTCAAGTATGCAGAGTGGAATCATCAGCATAAGAGGTTGAAGAGATGATACTATTTAAAGAGAGATTAAATAAAGAGAATAAGCAATAGGACATAACCCTGAGGGACACCAGTGTCGATTGGATGAGGGGACAAGTATCTCCATCACCGACTACTGGAAGAGGTCCATTAAAGAGGTAATTGTGCATCAGCGAACAGAGAGGATCAGAGAAGCCAAAGGAGGGAAGTGTAGAAAGCAAGGGCTTAAGCTACATCCTGTCATGGGAGCACATGGGAAGGAAATATAACAGGAAGACCTGATGGTCTATGGCCAGGTTATCTTCTGGAGCACAGTACATGGGAATGATGGATAACAGAAAATCAGGTGGTCCATGACTAGGTTATATGTGATATCTCGCTTAGGCTGTGAGCAGTCCACTCTCCGCACACTGTACCTGTTACAACTACTGGCCAACGTTGCTGCGTAAAACTCCTGCGGACCCGAGTCCTTGCATCACATGAGGAAAACAACGAAAACTTATTCTTCTTATGATGCTATGACGCCACGGTTCAATAAATGACCTAGGCCACCTAATTATCTCACTCTATGTATATGTACATATAGATAGAAAGATAGCTATATATGTACATATAGATAGAAAGATAGCTATATATGTACATATAGGTACAAAGATAGCTATATATGTACATATAGATAGAAAGATAGCTATATAGATTGATAGCTATGCATTCCAGCCCAAGCCACGTACACTTATCGACCACCTCAAGGGGAAGATGAACACTTGAATCGGGTTTGGGCTTTCTGCCACGCACAGGATTCGAGCCCAGTCGGCGTTACTTATGGTGTGGAATGAGTGTGTGTGTGTGTATGTGTTTGTGTGTGTGTGTGTGTGTGTGTGTGTATAATCACTTAACCCCAGGACCCCATTCACGGAGCTTCCGCAGGTTTAAGGCTGCGCTAGCATGAAAATGTAATGTGAGTTAGAGAGGTACAAACGCCCAATATCGATGTATTTGCGTCATCATAAAAGAAACATTTTCCTACGAAACAGTTCCTTGATTCAGCTTTACAATAATCCTGTCTGCAGAGTATTGTATTTCTGCTGAGAATCACATTGTATTACTTATCTGTATAACATGTTAGATGGAGGAGGTATATTTTCATCACTTACGAATCTGTACAATAAATGTTCTAGTATCGGCCTGATCATCGTGAACTGCTTTGTTTACCAGTATGACGCATGGAAGTGTTCGAATCTTCCTGTCGGCTCCAGCTTAACTTTACCTAGCTGGACGAAGGGTGATTAGTCGCGGTTTTTTTTTTCAGTCTTCTGGATATCTTGGCAGATATAGTATTACAATGTATATAGCAGCAGACTAATGAAAGTACTGCTTTGCTGACTTCGGAGTGTTGAAGTGATGCCCGAAACTACGGGTTCCGTGAGCACCCTCCAGGGGTTCGTTGAACATCCTTCAAAAGTTCCACGAATTTCTGTAATAAAGAGAAAACTTGAGGAAGGCCAGTGGTTCATGCCCTATAAATGCTCTTTTAACATGAGCTTGGTCAGTGGATACAACAGAACTGAATATGAAGTTGTGGAATCTTGATTAAGAAAGAAAAGATGAAAAAGAATGAAGTTCCACATTACGTATTGCTTCCAGGTTTCGTTCAACAAGACGATGGTTGAGAATCACCGATTTCTACATTATAGAAATAAAAGATCTCAGAGATTACGCCACCCTCTAAAACCTAACTAGTCATGGTGATGTGACACTATGTTATGAAACCCTCCCTTCCCCCCGGCACGTCAACCCACAACACTCCCTGGAATGGGTTAATGTTTCCATCTCATGTCAGTCTGAGGAAATGGTTGTTGAATGTTTCTCTGAGTATCAACCAGCATGGCAAATATTCTATTTTTTACAGACAGTTCCTTTTTTCTGTTTCTTTTTGTTTTCACACTTCTTTCAAGGAGTCGACCTTCTGACCCTGGCTTTTGACCTTAGCGCGTAAGGGTTAGGTCAAGGGGTAGTGGTGTCGAGGTTGTAGTGAAGGTACTATTATAAAGGTCATGTTACAGGCCGAGGTGTATTGAATATGTTTGACCTTACCGTCAGGGTGCTAGGTCAAAGGCCAGCGGCGTCTAGGGTGTAGGGAAGTTGAAGGTGTATGAGATAGCCTTTGACCTGACACTTATGGATTAGGTCAAAGGCTACTGGTGTCGGTGTGGAAAATGGCCTTTGATCTGACCCATTATGGTTACAACAAAGGCCAGTGGTGGCGAGAGTTGACTGAAGATGAAGATGTAAGTGAAGATGGCCTTTGGGTCAGAGTCCACTGTTGACGAGGAAGGAGTGAAGATGCGTATATCTAAGGTTAAGTGAAGTTTCGCTTTATAGGGTGATGTGAAGATGCGTTGTCGATGGTGAGGTGAAGACTCTTTTAAAGTAAATTTGCGTTTGTAGAGGGTGAAGTGAATTTAGGTTTGTTAAGGGTATAGTGAAGATGTGTCTAATGACGTCTCCCTCCGTAGTGAACATGATGGTGAGTGATAGTGGGGAGGAAGCTGGAACTTTCAGAGGGAGGTGGAGCTTTCCCACAGAGTTGGAAGTTTCAGAGGGAGTTGATTTTGTAAGTAGATATAGTGTAGATAGGCTACTTGTTCTGGGTGACCAGTGGTGGTCGTATTGGAAGGCTGATGATTTTCTTATTCGGAAATATTGTAGTTGAGTATACTATTAGGTATATGATGTACAATGTCAGATATATGATATACAGTGTTAAATGTATAATGTACAATGTTAGATATATGATGTACAATGTTAGATATATGATGTATAATGTTAGATAAGTGATGTAAAATGTTAGATATATGATGTACAATGTTAGATATATGACGTACAATGTCAGGTATATGATATACAGTGTTAAATATATGATGTACAATTTTAGAAATATGATGTAAATGTCAGATATATGATGTACTATGTTAGATATATGATGTACAGTGTTAGACATATGATGTACAATGCTAGCATTGTTTCAAATGGCTACATTTGCAGGTTAGTGTTGTTCAAGGAAAATGTTGACACAGGTGGCGTAATTCTCGAAAAGGGAATTGAAGTAGAAGGGTATTGTTGTAGATGGGTAACATTAGAAGTAAGTATACTAGCTGTACTAGTATCATTGTAGTTTTCAATATTGATATAAGTTGGCATTGTTGTATATGGGTGTTACTGTAGATAGGCATTACAGTACGTGGTTTTATTGTAAGTGGATATTGCTATAGGTGGGCATTATCATATACAGATATTGCTGTAAGTGGGTACTTCTTAAGGTGTGTATCGTTGTACAGGCAGTACTATAAGTGAATGTTATTGACAGTGGGTATTTCTGAAGGTAGATATTGTTGTAGGTATGTATAGGCGCAGTAGGTATTGATGCAAAGTGCTGCAGGTGGGTATTGTGGCAGATGGGTATTACCGTCTGTGGGTACAGCTGCAGGTGGGTACAGATGCAGGTGGGCAGTGCTGCAGGTGAGTACAGCTGCAGGTGGGTACAGCTGCAGCTGGGTGCAGCTGCAGGTGGATAGTGCTGCAGATGGGTACAGCTGCAATTACATACAAATCTTCTAAGGTTATTGTTTCCCAGTGGGGAAAATTTGACCAAATTTCTCCCTACTTCTCTCTCTTTAGCCCTTCACGTTGTTTCTCTATAACTTCGCAAATCAACACAGCAGATATATATATATATATATATATATATATATATATATATATATATATATATATATATATATATATATATATATATATATATATATATATATATATATACAATATTTTATTCATTTATCATACTTTGTTGCTGTCTTCCGCGTTAGCGAGATATCGCAAGGAAACAGAAGAAAGAATGGCCCAACCCACCCACATACACATGTATATACATACACGTCCACACACGCACATATACATATATAAAAATATATATATATATATATATATATATATATATATATATATATATATATATATATATATATATATATATATATATATATATATATATATATATATATACACACAGATATATACATATATACACATGTACATAATTCATACTGTCTACCCTTATTCATTCCCGTCGCCACCCCGCCACACATGAAATGACAATCCCCTCCCCCCCGTATGTGCGCGAGGTAGCACTAGGAAAAAGACATCAAAGGCCACATTCGTTCACACTCAGTCTCTAACTGTCATGTATAATGCACTGAAACCACAGCTCCCTTTCCACATCCAGGCCCCACAAAACTTTCCATGGTTTACCCCAGACGCTTCACGTGCCCTGGTTCAATCCATGGACAGCACGTCCACCCCGGTATACCACATCGTTCCAGTTCACTCTATTCCTTGCACGCCTTTCACCCTCCTGCATGTTCAGGCCCCGGTCACTCAAAATCCTTTTTACTCCATCTTTCCACCTCCAATTTGGTCTCCCACTTTTTCTCGTTCCCTCCACCTCTGACACATATATCGTCTATGTCAATCTTTCCTCACTCATTCTCTCCATGTGACCAAACCATTTAAATACACCCTCTTCTGCTCTCTCTCAACCACACTCTTTTTATTACCACACATCTCTCTCGCCCTTTCATTACTTACTCGGTCAAACCACCTCACACCACATATCGTCCTCAAACATCTCATTTCCAGCACATCCACCCTCCTCCACACAACTCTATGTATAGCCCACGCCTCGCAACCATATAACATTGTCGAAGCCACTATTCCTTCAAACATACCCATTTTTGCTTTCCGAGATAATGTTCTCGCCTCCACACATTTTTCAACACTCCAGGAACTTTCGCTCCCTCCCCTACCCTATGACTCACTTTAGCTTCCATGGCTCCATCCGCTGTCAAATCCACTCCCAGATATCTGAAATACTTCACTTCCCCCAGTTTCTCTCCATTCAAACTTACCTCCCAATTGACTTGTCCCTCAACCCTACTGTGCCTGATAACCTTGCTCTTATTCACA
Source organism: Panulirus ornatus (assembly GCF_036320965.1). Lineage (NCBI taxonomy): Eukaryota > Metazoa > Arthropoda > Malacostraca > Decapoda > Palinuridae > Panulirus > Panulirus ornatus. Next base: position 793,324 of record NC_092230.1, on the reverse strand, counting down.
TTTAATCTCAGCTTTCTTCTTTCACACACTTTACCAAACTCAGTCACCAGCTTCTGCAGTTTCTCACCCCGAATCAGCCACCAGCGCTGTATCATCAGCGAACAACAACTGACTCACTTCCCAAGCTCTCTCATCCACAACAGACTGCATACTTGCCCCTCTTTCCAAAACTCTTGCATTTACCTCCCTAACAACCCCATCTATAAACAAATTAAACAACCATGGAGACATCACGCACCCCTGCCGCAAACCAACATTCACTTTCCTCTCCTCCTACTCGTACACATGCCTTACATCCTCGATAAAAACTTTTCACTGCTTCTAGCAACTTGCCTCCCACACCATATGTTCTTAATACCTTCCACAGAGCATCTCTATCAACTCTATCATATGCCTTCTCCAGATTCATAAATGCTACATACAAATCCATTTGCTTTTCTAAGTATTTCTCACATAAATTCTTTAAAGAAAACACCTGATCCACACATCCTCTGCAACTTCTGAAACCACACTGCTCTTCCCCAATCTGATGCTCTCGATCAATGTCCTCCCATATAATTTCCCAGGAATACTCAACAAACCTATACCTCTATAATTTGAGCACTCACCTTAATCCCCTTTGCCTTTGTACAATGGCACTATGCAAGCATTCCGCCAATCCTCAGGCACCTCACCATGAGTCATACATACATTAAATAACCTTACCAACCAGTCAACAACATAGTCACCACCTTTTTCAATAAATTCCACTGCAATACCATCCAAACCCGCTGCCTTGCCAGCTTTCATCTTCTGCAAAGCTTTTACTACCTCCTCTCTGTTTGCCAAATCATTCTCCCTAACCCTCTCACTTTGCACACCACCTTGACCAAAGCACCCTACATCTGCCACTCTATCATCAAGCACATTCAACAAACCTTCAAAATACTCACTCCATCTCCTTCTCACATCACCACTACTTGTTATCACCTCCCCATCAGCCCCTTTCACTGATGCTCCTATTTGTTCCCTTATCTTACGCACTTTATTTACCTCCTTCCAAAACATCTTTTCATTCTCCCTAAAATTTAATGATACTCTCACCCAAACTCTCATTTGCCCTCTTTTTCACCTCTTGCACCTTTCTCTTGACCTCCTGCCTCTTTCTTTTATACTTCTCCCACTCATTTGCATTATTTCCCTGCAAAAATCGTCCAAATGCCTCTCTCTTCTCTTTCACTAATAATCTTACTTCATCATCCCACCACTCACTACCCTTTCTGATCTGCCCACCTCCCACGCTTCTCATGCCACAAGCATCTTTTGCGCAAGCTATCACTTTGTGTGTGTGTGTGTGTGTGTGTGTGTGTGTGTGTGTGTGTAACTCTAAATATTTACCAGATTCGTATCGAGAGCAAATTGAATTCCAGTATTTATCCAGTTTGACCACAAACCTTAACCTTCTTCTCATATACCACAATGTTGATTCTCTTTCTTTTTATATTGCTATTACTTCGGTATCTGATCCTCGTTACTGGGTGCTTGTGTGCTCCCCCCCCCCACCTCCCCTTTATCCCCCACCATTAGCTAGACCATGTAACACTCAACAAGCATATGCGTCACATGATTACTGTGTGGCTGTTGGTAACTCAAGGGTGAAGGGCCGTTATGATGTCAGCTTGTCTCCCTACACAGCTAATCTTTACAGCTATTTATCTTCTCACCTCATTCCTGACACCTACTTCTGGACCACTTACAAAGGGTAGGCTTCCCTCCTAAATACTTAAGACTCCTCTCTCTCTCTCTCTCTCTCTCTCTCTCTCTCTCTCTCTCTCTCTCTCTCTCTCTCTCTCTCTCTCTCTCTCTCTCTATCCATTTTCTTATATTTTAGTACTTGTCATTGATGAAACCATCTGCCCATGACATTTTCCTTGCGCGTAGCAGAACATCACTCTAAATGGTTGTTGATGAAGGTGGGTATTGTTGTAGGATGTAATTGATGAAGGTGAGTGCTGCTGTGGGTTGTAATTGATGGAGGTGGGTATTGCTGTAGTTAGTTACCATCGTAGAATGTTGTTGTTGTTAGTGGTGGTTATGACTGTAGCTGCAGGTTGCTGTTAATAGGTTTATTAACGTAGCTGGTTAACTTTGTAAGTGGTTACATGGTTGACTGAAAAAAAATGGAGACTTTTGTGGGTGATCTTTGCTGGCGTGGTTGTAGTCACCTATTGTTGTTGGCTACCATTTTTGTAAATTGTTGTGGTTGTATATGGTTTGCTGTTGTTGTTGTTGGTGGCGGATGTTGCCCTAATCTGTTGTTGTTGGAGGTGGGGAGCTTCGAAGCTTCGCCGTTAGGGTCGTGTAGGCCGCTTCCATAGCCTCGATATGGACAGTTATCGCAGAACCATTTGAAGCACCGATTCATCTATCGCTACGATCTTACTGTATCATCTTGTTGAGTTTGGCTGGACCTGCATATAAATACGCAGTTACGGACGCCGTTGCGTTCTTATCCACGTAGCCTAAAAAGTACTGGATGAATCTTTGTTTTCCCCGGGGTGTGAGGAGGGCGTATATGGCGGCATGGGTAAGCGAGAAGAGAGTTGTCCTGGGCGCATGCGGCGGCTGTCCTGGCGGCAAGCGGGTTCTGTCCTGCGGCAGGCGAGCGTTTGTCCTGACGGTCGAACGCCGTGAGAGTGGCGCCATCCGCGGGTATATAAAGCGAGCGGAGGAGCAACCCGGCTCAGTGCACGGTCTGGCCGGGAGACAGCATGATCATATTACGAGTTGCGGTTCTAGCGCTTGCCCTTCTTGGCACTGGTAAGTAGAAGCCGGTACTCCTACTTCTCCTTCTCCTACTTGGACGTCTCAGTGACATGTATACACAAGGCTGGAAATTCAGTGTCAAGGTGCTTCCTCAAAGTGAACAAAATACCGCTCTTTGGCGTCCAAGAAAAGTGTGTCGTCCGCTTTCTAACAGAACAGATGCTGACGATCAAAAGTGTCTTCGTCTCTCACCTCTAAGAGACTTGCAAGTGCTTCGCGTCTGGAGAGTGAACCAAAAATATGGCGATGCTAAAGTGTCTCATATCTAGAAAACTGGAGTTGGATACCTTCCATAGGAGCGTTAAAGTCGCCAGACGTAGTGTTGGTTCGCCGAGTTACTCCGATCATGGCCTCAAAATAAGGCAAAAATGAGGATATAAAACGTTTTATTTCTTGGGGGTTACTATTCGCACGGAGAGCAGCTCCTGGTGAAGACACAGTCAAGCTGGGAACTTTCTCTGTCCTACTTGAAGAAGAGTTTATATATAGCTATGGCTCCGCAGATCAGCGCTGTGCAAGTCTCTGTCTGGCACATAATCTAACAGACGCAAAGACTTTAGAAGTCTATTGTGATCATAATCCATAATTTTCTCATATAAAACCGGTTATTCGTTCTCCATTTTCACCTTGAGTGTGTGTAATGTTGCGAGACAAATACTATGATAGGTAGTTGAGGTTGTAGTACGCAAAGATATCTTCACTTGGGAGGAGCATGGGCGTGAGGGCCTTTCCATTTATAATCAACATTATACCATGAGGGTAGTACACCAAGCGCGCTCAAACATCAGTAGATAGCCACATTTACTGAACCTACCAGAACCATCTCTTCGTTTCCAGTCCATCTAGCTCCCACCACTCTCACTTTTACCCCCCTTGCCCACGACCCACTTTCCAGGTAGCGCACCCGGCCCTCCCTGCGCAGCCCAATCCTCTCCCTCTCTCCTTTTCTTTCATCATTCTCCTGTTCACTCTGCCCTTCCCTGGGTCTTGTCTATTGCTCCTAATCTCCTTCGTAAATATTTCGTTTGTCAGATTCCGCCATTGAATTTATTTAACTCTCTCTCTCTCTCTCTCTCTCTCTCTCTCTCTCTCTCTCTCTCTCTCTCTCTCTCTCTCTCTCCACCACCAGAAGGTCTGACATCAAGTGCCAATGAAATGATCTCACACAAAACAACAGTTTCTCTGTTACATACTCGAGATAACACAAATTCTCTTGTCTCTAACATCTACTGACACTCTCCAGATTCTGGAGTAATAGTTTCCAAGACAATCCACTTGCGTGTCAACTTTTAACGAGAAATGATAAAGACTACTCTTTTTTCACTTCGCCTGTTGACGGGATATGTCCCTCGGTGCCATGGTCGCTACGAAAAATCATCGTCTGGACTTGTTCGTGAGAAGTTCACACCCTGAACCGTACCGAAGACATTGTCCCCTCCACCCCACCCCCGCCCTCGAAAAGTATCGTTATGTCCGCCTCGCATCCTACAATTACCATAGCCAAATCACCCACTACATACCTGTGTCCATTGCGACCATTTCTAATCCTCTTCGGTAGCCTACCAGATAAACCTGATATAGTTTTACCACAGCTTCATTTGCCGGATAGATAGAGGCCAACTACATGTTGGACTTCCTGGTGTGTTTGGTGGCTAGAATTTCCCCACCGACAATATTTGAGGAGAAAATGTCCGGCTCTAGTGAAAGAAGAAGAGGGTTGGTTGGGTGCTGGCCCGCGCTCGAGAGCAAGACACAACTTTCTAAGGACCTAGATATTGCTCTGCCATACTCTGTGTTTCTCTTTAGATCTTCCCCGCGAGATCAGAGGAGGAATATTAAGATCCTGGATGAGCCTAGATAATGTTAAGAGTCATTGATGTGATAACCTAGCATGAGGAAGACTCACGGACGAGATTGGAAGACAGTGAAGCTTAACTTCTTGTTGGTCGTTTGTGGTGGAGCGTGGTGGAGCCAGGCGCTGCCTCAGTTGGCCTCCGGCCACACCTAACAAGGACATGAGACGGCGGATTGTTCTGAGGTTACCTAACAAGTCCACGAACGTGCACACACCGTGAGCTGGCAGTGGGCAGCCAAACCAGTCAATGACGCGCTCTCTTTACTCTCGTATTGAGCAAATCTCACCACTGTTGTCGTTTACCTATATTTCACATTCCTCAAGATGATATATATATATATATATATATATATATATATATATATATATATATATATATATATTTTTTTTTTTTTTTTTTTTCATACTATTCGCTATTTCCCGCAATAGCGAGGTAGCGTTAAGAACAGAGGACTGGGCCTTTGAGGGAATATCCTCACCTGGACCTCTCCTCTGTTCCTTCTTTTGGAAAAAAAAAAAAAACGAGAGGGGAGGATTTCCAGCCCCCCGCTCCCTTCCCTTTTAGTCGCCTTCTACGACACGCAGGGAATACGTGGGAAGTATTCTTTCTCCCCTATCCCCAGGGAATATATATATATATATATATATATATATATATATATATATATATATATATATATATATATATATATATATATATATATATATATAAATATATATCTATATATATATATATATATATATATATATATATATATATATATATATATATATATATATATATATATATATATATATATATATATGTATGTATATATATATATATATATATATATATATATATATATATATATATATATATATATATATATATATATATATATATATATATATATATATATATATATATATATATATATATATACCTATACATTTCAATGTATGCATAAACAGACATATATATATTTACACATGTACATATTCATATTGGCTGCCTTTATCCATTCCCGTCGCCACCCCGCCACAATGAAAAAAAAAAACAGCAACACACACACACACACACACACACACACACACACACACACACACACACCCAGGCGCGCGAGGTAGCGCTAGGAAAAGAAAACAAAGACCACATTCGTTCACACTCAGTCTCTAGCTGTCATGTGTAATGCACCGAAACCACTGCTCCCTTTCCACATCCAGGCCCCACAGAACTCTCCATGGTTTACCCCAGACGCTTCATATGCCCCGGTTCAATCTGTTGACAGCACGTTGACCCCGGTATACCACATCGTTCCAATCCACTCTATTCCTTGCACGCCTTTCACCCTCCTCTATGTTCAGGGCCCGATCGCTCTAAGTCTTTTTTAAGTCCATCATTTCACCTCCAGCTCGGTCTCCCAGTTCTCGTTCCGTCCACCTGCTGACACATATATCCTCTTTGTCAATCTATCCTCACTCATTCTCTCCATGTGACCAAAGCATTTCAATACACCTTCTTCTGCTCTCGCAACCACACTCTTTTCATTACCACACATCTCACTTACCCTTCCATTGCTTGCATGATCAAACCACCTTACACCACATATTGTCCTCAAACATTTTATTTCCAACATATCCACCCTCCTTCGCACAACCCTATCTATAGCCTATGCCTCGCAACCATATAACATTGTTTGAACCACTATTCCTTCAAGCAAACTCAGTTTTGCTCTCCGAGATAACGTTCTCTCCTTTCACACATTCTTCAACGCTCCCAGAACCTTTGCTCCCTCCCCAACCCTGTGACTCAATTTCCGCTTCCATTGTTCCATCCGCTGCTAAATCCACTCCCAGATATCTAAAACACTATACTTCCTCCAGTTTCTCCCCATTCAAACTCCTCCCAATAAACTTGTCCCTCAACCCTACTGAACCTAATTATCTTGCTCTTATTCACATTTACTCTCAGCTTTCTTCTTTCACACACTTTACCAAACTCAGTCACCAGCTTCTGCAGTTTCTCACCCGAATCAGCCACCAGTGCTGTATCACCCCGCGCGTCAGCGAGGTAGCGTCAAGAAACACGAAAAAAGACCCTCAATTCATATATATATATATATATATATATATATATATATATATATATATATATATATATATGTATACATATATATATATATACATCTCCAACAGCTAGGATCGAACCTGGGACCCCAGTGCAACAGGCGGGAGCGCTACCGCTAAGCTATGATCGCCCCTAATAGGGTAATGACTATTTGTATACTATGTACTCGAATATCCTTCGTCTCACGTTGGTGAGCAACGGGGTCTACACCGGACATTTCCTATCAGACTCACACAGCCAGCAGATAGCATTTTACCGAACCTAACTATACAACGTGAAACGAAGGGTATTTAAGCACATAGTATTTGGTTTTACCAAATGGCGTCCTAGCTACGTCTCTTCGTTGTATATCAATTGACTTATATTTCTTTCTTGTATCTCCCCTGATGATGTGATAATTACATGAAAGTGCACTTTTGAACTCATCGTGTTTCGTTTCCCCGTGGACTTATACGAATATACTTGATCTCGCGCAAAACTGAGAGGGTGAAGGCAGATTGGGGAAGAGCATCAGATTGGGGAAGAGCAGTGTGGTTTCAGAAGTGGTAGAGAATGTGTGGATCAGGTGTTTGCTTTGAAGAATGTATGTGAGAGATACTTAGAAAAACAAATGGATTTTTATGTAGCATTTATGGATCTGGAGAAGGCAAATGATAGAGTTGATAGAGATACTCTGTCGAAGGTATTAAGAGTATATGGTGTCGGAGGCAAGTTGCTAGAAGCAGTGAAAAGTTTTTATCGAGGATGTAAGACATGTCTACGTGTAGGAAGAGAGGAAAGTGGGTGGTTCTCAGTGAATATCGGTTTGCGGCAGGGGTGCGTGATATCTCCATGGTTGTTTAAATTGTTTAGGATAGGGTTGTTAAGGAGGTGAATGCAAGAGTTTTATAGAGAGGGGCAAGTATTCAGTCTGTTGTGGATGAGAGGGCTTGGGAAGTGAGTCAGTAGTTGTTCGCTGATGATACAGCGCTGGTGGCTGGTTCGAGTGAGAAACTGTAGAAGCTGGTGACTGAGTTTGGTAAAGTGTGAAAGAAGAAAGCTGAGAGTAAATGTGAGTAAGAGCAAGGTTATTAGGTACAGTAGGGTTGAGGAACAAATCAAATGGGAGGTAAGTTTGAATGGGGAAAAACTGGAGGAAGTGAAGTGTTTTAGATATCTAGGAGTGGATTTGGCAGCGGATGGAACCATGAAAGCGGAAGTGAGTCACAAGGTGGGGGAAGGGGCGAAAGTTCTGGGAGCGTTGAAAAATGTGTGGAAGGCGAGAACATTATCTCGAAAAGCAAATATGGGTAAGTTTGAAGGAATAGTGGTTCCAAAAATGTTATATGGTTGCGAGGCGTGGGCTATAGATAGGGTTGTGAGGAGGAGGGTGGATGTGTTGGAAATGAGATGCTTAAGGACAATATGTGGTGTGAGGTGGCTTGATCGAGTAAGTAATGAAGATATTCAATAATATATTCAATAATCAAGATATTCCTGAGTCCACGGGGAATATGAAACACGATAATTTCCCAAGTGCACTTTCGTGTAATAATCACATCATCAGGGGAGACACAAGAGAGAAATATAAGTCAGTTGATATACATCGAAGAGACAAAGCTAGGACGCCATTTGGTAAACATGTGATTGTCCTAAACATACGACGAGCGTTCATAAACTTATCATTTTACAAATTTTATCAACAATAAAGTTATCTAATTTGTATAGACCATCACTAATATTAAGATTATATTCTTTGTGTATCTAATAATAGAAGATTCAATGATATTTCTCTTGGTATGTCCTGCGTGTCGGAGAAGACGAATGATAGGAGAGGGAAGGGTGGGCTGGAAATCCTCCCCTTCAGTTATTACTTTTCCTAAAGAAGGAATCTAGAGAGGAGGCCATGCGAGGATTTTCCCTCTAAGGCAAATCAATTTCTACCATACATTCATCTAAGTTTCATATGTCTTGAACTTTTATGTTCCACTTGTTATTACTATGTTAAGATTTTTCTTTATTTTATTATGTATATGGTATTTCCTGGTCATGTAATACTGTTTGTAACTATCCCATGATTGTGTAGTTTCCTATGTATGCTGTAGTCCTATGGCTGTCTAGTCTCCAATATCTGTTGCGGTCCCCATGCCTGTGTAGTTTATGTCTGTAGTTTCCATGATTGTGTAGTTTCCTATGTCTGTTGTAGTCTGTCTGATTGTGTAGTCTCCTATGTCTGTTGTAGCCTCTATGGTTGTGTAGCCTCCTATGTCTGTTGTAGTGTCCATGGTTGTGTAGTCTCTTATGTCTGTTGTAGTCTCCTATGTCTGTTGTAGTGTCCATGGTTGTGCAGTCTCTTATGTCTGTTGTAGTCTCCTATGTCTGTTGTAGTGTCCATGGTTGTGCAGTCTCTTATGTTTGTTGTAGTCTCTATGATTATTTAGTCTTAACCTGTGAACACATTATTGCCAAATCCTATTGTAACCTTACTCATGTCTTCATTTTGTCTTACCAAAAATTAAGGCTTATTTCATAGCTTATTTTCTTTAAGATGATCTATTTTGTGTCTAGTTGGAAGAGGAAGTCTTATTAGTTTTCCCTGCCTTACTGTTATCAGTTGCACGATAACTTTCAGCAATGATACGTAGTATCTGTCTCTAAGACCATTTGAAATACTTAAAGATTCTAGTCTTAGACTTCATAAAAAACTGAGCGTTTTTTAAGGCTTAGTATCTTTCTCTATTTCTTCTATGTAAGATCTCTGCCTGAGACAGTTATTACTCTTACAGCAATTACTTTTATGTTTAATCTCGCCTCACATCATCTTAATTTTTTACCATAACATTTATACAATTAGAAATTCCCCATGTGTTCCTCAGTCAGACGCCTCTCTCTGGGGACAGATGTTTCTCATTGTGTATGATTCATGAGCTACGACGCAATGTTCAGACTTTGTCATTGTTTATCTGGTGTTTGACACTTGCCTACTAATCCCTCGCTTGACTAACGGTGTCTTTCTGAGCACTCGGCTGTCGGCTGGCGCACGAGTGGAGGAACTGGCCATTTGTACCGCTATTTAACCTTCGTTTGAGAATGTATTTGTGAGCGCCCTCGCTTGCCTAACGGTGTTTTCTCCCTTACCCCCAATCCAGTGGCCGGCGGAAGAGTTGAACGACAGGTCCAAGCCGAAATCTCCGAATTTGAAGCCGATGCCATCGCCAACGCGTTGTGTACAGACAAGGAGGCTGGGGAATGGTTCCGTCTGGACACCAAGGATTGTCGCAATGTGATCCAGTGTACCGAAGCCGTAAGTATAGTTTCTCTGATTCTCTTTTTGTCTTGCACTATCTCTCTCCGTGTCAAGTCTTGTCTTCTGACACCTCAAATGATTCTCCCTTCAATTCCGTTTCATAGCTGTTTATGTACCATTTGTGTGATAAGCTTTTCGTAGTGATATATATATATATATATATATATATATATATATATATATATATATATATATATATATATATATATATATATATATATATATATATATATATATATATATAGAGAGAGAGATAGAGAGAGAGAGAGAGAGAGAGTTCGTACTACTAAAGACTGATATGTTCTCTACAACACCAGTTTGTACATCTGGTATCAACCCACACCACAACGTCACTATTGTTGCGCAGTTGTATCAGTCATCTTCCCCACCCCCTCTCTCCCTCTTCTCGAACATTCACAGCTCCAGTCACCCCTTCCCATCCCGATCCCCTCCCCTGTCAACCACAGTCCTACAACCCACCACGAACCTACAACTGACAACAATCCTAGAACCCACTACAATCCTACAACCCACCACAACTCACAATCCTCTCCTTCTAAGAGGCCATCTACAGCCGACAATCTGGCACGGTGCTACCCTCCACCCTGGATTGTACACCCCTTCTCCGCAGTCAGTCAACCTCCTCTCACCATTTAAAAATCATTTATTCCATCTCATGTAAACCTTTTATCGTTTTTTGTTTTAGTAATCCGTTGCTCTCAATCTCTCACGTCCCCCTTCAACTTCTACCACATCTCTCTCTCTCTCTCTCTCTCTCTCTCTCTCTCTCTCTCTCTCTCTCTCTCTCTCTCTCTCTCCCCAGGTCTCCCCTAACCCCCTTCCCCCGCTCCAGGGAGCGGCCGCCATGTATGTCGTAAAGGTCACTTGTATATATACACGTCAGGCCCGTTCACTTGGGTCTCCTGTTCGTCGGGTGTGAGGAGTCTTCTTTTTTTCTCCCCCTCTCCACTTAGAGAGGCAATGGGCGGGTGTTGCTCACCACTGCTAATATTTGTGTGTGTGTGTGTGTATGTGTTGTGTGAAGAATGCATCTTTCACCATGCAGGGAGAAGAGTGGAAGTAAGGCTTTTAGCTAACTTTATAGTCTTTATAGTCTGAAGAAGTTGGATAATCCACAGGATAATCCAGTGTTCTGATTATGCAAATGCTGTGAACGTAAGACGGATGCTGAAATTATCATATCCATTATAATCCGGCGAGATATTACGAAACAATAATTTCTCACCGATGATCGTCAGTTCAGTCCCCTTGCACAATCTCTCTCTCTCTCTCTCTCTCTCTCTCTCTCTCTCTCTCTCTCTCTCTCTCTCTCTCTCTCTCTCTCTCTCTCTCTCTCTCTCTCTCTCTCTCTCTCTCTCTCTCTCCGGTCCCGTATGTTTAAGGTATTGTTAGCCAACCATGTGACACCTCCTTGCTGTGTGCTCATGACAAGACGTGACACACGGGTGGCTTGTCATGTCATCTGCCATGGTCATGAGAGTTATGACAGCTTTTTTTCTGAACTGCTTCATGAGGAAGTGCACAGAGGGCCAGATGGTGTAGTGAGAGCGGAGTGAATGTGGAGGGGGTTTTCATGAGAGAGGTACACAAGGCACTGGTAACAGAAATAGACCGCAGAACCGCAACAATGGCGTCGTCGGACTTGATGAAGGAATTCACCCAATGGAAAAAGGCCTTTTGGTGATTGTCTTCTGGAAACTTTCCCTTCTGGAGTTCCCAAGGTCTGCCGGCTTCTGGCAGGTGTGGAGAGAGGGAGGGAGGGAAATGGAAACGTCCAGTCATGAGCGTGGTTGGAGGGGGGAGGGGGCAATGCTGGCCATGCGCACTTGCCTGGAGAATGTTGGGGGAAGGTGGGGGGGGGGCGACGTGGTGGTGGGAAGGGGAGTTGGGAGGGTAGGACTCTTGAAGTAGTGAAGGGAGGGAGTAAGCAGAAGGTCTGGTGGCTGGGGGAGGGGGAGAAGAAGAAGGGGAGGGCCAAGACCGGTCTCCAGACGCATGGAGGGGAGGGGAGGGGAGGGGAGGAGAGGGGAGGGGAGGGGAGGGGGTGGGAAGAGAACCAGTCCTAAGCCGGCAGGACAACAAGAGTCCCAGGAGAATTCTGTGGACTGGTAGGAGGTGAGCATACGTGGTCCCTGATATGCCCACATAGACACATCAACAACTCAGAGTATACTCACAGTAAATCACATCTTCCTTATTATCGCTTTTAGGATATATGAACACATATCTGTCGGTCGTGGAAGCATGTCTCGGCTGTGGAAGAGACCTTTAGAGATCTGCCGGCCGTCTGGTCTGGTCCTTGATCTGCCGGCCGTCTGGTCTGGTCCTTGATCTGCCGGCCGTCTGGTCTGGTCCTTGATCTGCCGGCCGTCTGGTCTGGTCCTTGATCTGCCGGTTAAACCATAATAACTCAAAGAACAAAGTAGTGTGTGTGTGTGTGTGTGTGTGTGTGTGTGTGTGTGTGTGTGTGTATCTACTTTCTATGTGCCATACTACCCCCCTCCTGCTCCTCTTCCTCCTCCTCCTCTTTCTGATCCTCCTCGTCCTCCTTCTCCTTCTCCTCCTGCTCCTCCTCCTCCTCCTCCTCTTCCTACTGATCCTCCTCCTCCTCCTCCTACTGATCCTCCTCCTCTTCCTACTGATCCTCCTCCTCCTCCTCCTCCTCCTACTGATCCTCCTCCTCCTCCTCCTGCTCCTCCCTCTGATCCTCCTCCTCCTCCTTCCGATCCCCCTCCTCCTCCTCCTCCTCACTGAACACCTTACCCGCTGGTAACCCTGCTAAACCACCAGCCTGCTTGACCAGTCTCCCCGGCCCGGCCCCATGCCTGCCTCGCAGCCCACTTGGTTAATGCAGCTGCCTCGCCTTACCTCACCAGCAAAAGGTTCCTCTCTCACCTCACAGACGTTAGGGTCTCCACCACCCTAATACACGGACGTTAGGGGTCTCCACCACCCTAATACACGGACGTTAAGGTCTCCACCACCCTAATACACGGACGTTAGGGGTCTCCACCACCCTAATACACGGACGTTAGGGTCTCCACCACCCTAATACACGGACGTTAGGGGTCTCCACCACCCTAATACACGGACGTTAGGGTCTCCACCACCCTAATACACGGACGTTAGGGGTCTCCACCACCCTAATACACGGACGTTAGGGTCTCCACCACCCTAATACACGGACGTTAGGGGTCTCCACCACCCTAATACACGGACGTTAGGGTCTCCACCACCCTAATACACGGACGTTAGGGGTCTCCACCACCCTAATACACGGACGTTAGGGGTCTCCACCACCCTAATACACGGACGTTAGGGTCCCCAATCCATTATTCCATTTTGAATTTGTTGATCAATCCATCATTCATTAAGGTCATGTCCAGTACATAAGTTGTGCACACTTCCCATGTACTGTTCAGTAATCAGTGGACGTTTCATGTGCATCACATTCACTGTTACCTTCACTGACCAGGACGATGAGTCATTGACCAATATCTTCATCCTGTACGACTGTTAAAGCTCTGGTCAATGGTTACTCTATCATGTCCAAGGATCGTACCGTCGTGCTCAAGGATCGTACCGTCGTGCTCAAGGATCGTACCCGTCGTGATCAAGGATCGTACCGTCGTGATCAAGGATCGTACCGTCGTGATCAAGGATCGTACCGTCGTGATCAAGGATCGTACCGTCGTGATCAAGGATCGTACCGTCGTGCTCAAGGATCGTACCGTCGTGCTCAAGGATTCTTGGAGTTAAACTTTTTGAATTAGTTTCCATGTGAGACATCTTTGTAAACAATTTCTATCGCTATTTGGTAAATCTATTGGACGCTTTTCAATGTCGTTTTCAAAGTATGACGATATCATTGTAGTTTCCCCTTTGGTGTTTCTCGACCTGTCGTGGATGGATCTAAGATGCCGTTCGTGCAACCTCACAGACGGATTCTGGGTGACGTTTGTGGAACGTAGTGTCAATGTTTAGACAGCGTTCGTGGAACTTCACAGACGATATTTCATACGCCGTTTGCAGACCTTTAGAACGAATCCGGATTCTACCTTCTGCAAACTTCCAACAAGGACACGATGACTGGCTAACGGTGCTGTGCTGTTGAGAAAGGGTATTTGGAGGTCGTCTGGGCTCTCTCTCTCTCTCTCTCTCTCTCTCTCTCTCTCTCTCTCTCTCTCTCTCTCTCTCTCTCTCATACGATATATCCATATATCTACCTATCTAACAATCTATCTGTCAGTTTCTCCAGGTGTATACATATTTTCGACTGTGTGTGTGTGTGTGTGTGTGTGTGTGTGCACTCGCTACCACGAGGCACATATAAAGAGAAACCAACGTATGGCATCACTACAGTGGGAGGGGGGGGGGGGGGGGGAGCAGAGTTGCCTGCTAGTTGTTTAACAAGTGTAATCTGGCCAGAAGTTAATACCACTAACCTTCGTGATCAGCCACAACAGCTGCCTGTGATGTACGTGAAATACAGGTCTTTTTAAGAGATATATTCGTCATATAGTTTTATGTTTAACAACTGAGGGTAAATCAGACTGATTTATTACAGATGGTCTGCGGGAGGGAAGGAAAGGGTTGGTTTGATGGTTCCAACATGGGACGTTTGATGTCTTGACCCCCTTCCTCTCCCCCTCCTCTTCCCTACTCTCCCTCTTTTCCTTTTCCACCCTCTCCCTCTTTTCC